>NC_079420.1:24363410-24438410 GCF_026213295.1 Gadus chalcogrammus
ACTGTATTCAGTAGCTTGCTTTTAGAACCCATATAGAAAGGCTTCGGGCAAAGTCTTCTTGCTGTATTGTGCTCTGATTGGTTGGCCGTTGTTCTTCTGCCTGTATTTCTATTGGCTGGCTTCTTTCATCGCCGCTCTTTATTTGCCGACGGCTCTTGTGGTCTCCTGCTGCTCGGCATGTACTCGCTCGTCTTTCCGTCTTAGGTACGGGTCTCAGCAAAGCTTCTTGTAACCGAGACCCAACAACTGGACGTGGTCTCATATCAACCCCCCCACCTTCTGCTCTCTGTCCATAGGCCGGCCACACAGGCATGCGTGCATATGCTCAAAAGCCCAGGTCTGTGATTGGCTCACAGGCAGAGCACGGGGGCATGCGGACATACTACTTCAGCGCCGACACGCAGGAGGACCAGAGCGGCTGGCTGCGGGCCATGAACCAGGCAGCGCAGATGAAGAACCAGGCAGTGGTCAGGTGACAGACCCCGCAGCACACACGCATCACCCAGACACGTGCATGCCCACGAGGACACACGCATTACACACACTGAGATACGTTCACGGGCACACTAGAGAAAGTCTGGTCTGAGGCCCCCAGGTGTAGGTCAGAGGTAAAATTGAGGAGGTCTGCTGAGCCCTCCTGTTCTACCCTGGAGCGTCGTCTGCTCTCCATCCTAGTTTCTATAGTATCAATGTCCGTTTGAAGGAGGTATTACTACGTCTGCTCTCCATCCTAGTTTATATAATATCAATGTCCCGTGGAGGAGGTATATCTACATCTGCTCTTGGCTGGGGGTCAGTAGGCACTTCGTAAATAACCCTTCAGAATAAGGGAATACGTTTTGAATCAGGAAAAATATATCACCAAATATATAATTCCCACAAGTCAGCGCATTCAGGATCCAGGAGTGTTGGTCTACCGCGGCCCTGGGGCATTAAGCTGTGCTACTAGTCACCAAACACTGACGCTTACAAGGTCAAAGGAACACGTGGAGTCCAAGATTCTCTCTTGGACCGGTGGATGCTGTGAAACTATGCTTGGTGAGGCTGCAGCCAATCAATCAGCTGAATTATTTCTCCACCCTTTAGTTTCCAAGTTAATACACTTATTATTTAACATTTATAATAAAGTGTGCCTGGTAACATGCTTCCTCAAAGGGCCTGAAACCTTGAGTGTGGTGGGGTGAACTGGGACGTTAGTGCGTTATAACTGGGGTATATCTAGGGCCATGCTGGGGTATAAGGATGGAATGAACTCGGGTAAACCTGGGGTGATGGGTGTAGACGCGTTGTGGATATTTCTCACAATACAACAATATGAGTGCATCCGTTCATTTAGCGCTCAGACCTTCTGAAGCTGAGTAACAGCAGAGCTCGAGACAATCTTTATTCGTGTTTGGAAGGACAGTCTGAAGAGATGGGGAAACACAATCCACCTCCTCCATCATTGACAGCTCTGCATCACCTTTCTTATTTAGTTTTTCAACAGATTTACGGAAGTCCATGAAATCAGGGTTAATGCAAGGCTTATGTGGGTCAGAAATCCGGCAGAGTTGTAGAAAGGATTATCGATGGTTGAAGAGCAGAGGCCGATCAGAGGACCAACATGGGAAGCACTTGACCTGGACGGCAGGTTGTTGAAGCCTTGTGTTGCTGTCCCCTCTCCCTGCAGGTCCAAAGAGATCCTCCTCTCCCTGGACCCCCAGCAGGCCGTCCCCCTGACCAACCACGGCCGCCCCCACCCCTCTGAGACCTCAGACCACCAGGAGACCCACCTGGAGCCCCTCCGCCCGGGGCCATCGGACCACGCCGGGACCCTACTCCGAGACCCCGCCCCCGTCCCCATGGAGATGGACACTCACTCCTCCCTCGTGTCCAATCCCGCCGCCTCCTCCTCCTCCCACTTCTCCCCCCTGACAGACGCTGGCCCCCCGTCGGCCCCGGGCTCAAGGGCCCCGTCACGGGCCACCTCCGCGCTCCCCGAGCCCTGCACCTACAACGGGCTGAGCGCCTGCACCACGCCCAGCCCCATCCTGGAGCCCAACGGCATCGGGGCAGGGACCTACCAGAGGAACCCAGAGCCGCCCGGCCCAGAGCCCCCCCACAGGGAGCCTCCCCACAGGGAGCCCTACCGGGGGGACGGCAGGAGCAGCACCCTGGAGCAGGTCGAACAGTGGGTCCAAGTGCAGAGGGCAGAGGTCAAAGGGTAGGTCACATTCACACTGCGCTTACATTTACATTTAGGGCATTTAGCAGACGCTTTTATCCAAAGCGACTTACATTTGTCATAAGAAGTGCATCAATATATCGCGGTCGGTACAGAAAGGATGTTAATAGAACCAAGTGCAAGTACCACAATCGCTAGGCTAATCAATTCCCCGTGGTACAGCCATGATAGCAGCTACTGCAGTTGCTACACAGTTAAGTACTATAATACAATACAATACAATACAATGCAATACAATACAGTGTACAATGGTGGCCAGAAGGGGGAGGGTGGCTATGCAGTGTCGAGGTGGACTCTGAACAGGTGAGTCTTGAGTCTTTTTCGGAAGATAGTGAGCGACTCTGCGGTCCTGAGAGCGGCTGGGAGCTCGTTCCACCACTTAGGTCCCAAAAACCGAGAAAAGTTGTGACTTTGCTGAACGGCCTATGCTAGCTCTTAGCGATGGCGGTTCCAGACGTCCAGCTGAAGTAGTTGAGCGGAGGGATCGAGCTGGGGTGTGTGGCTTTAGCAATGCTTGGAGGTAGGCAGGGGCAGTTCCATCGACTGCCTTGTATGCCAGTACCATCGTCTTAAATTTGATGCGAGCTACTACAGGGAGCCAATGGAGGTCCCGGAAGAGGGGGGTCACATGGGAGAACTTCGGTAGGTTGAACACGAGGCGCGCTGCCGCATTCTGGATGCGCTGCAAAGGTTTAATCGCAGAGGCAGGAAGTCCAGCCAGGAGTGAGTTGCAGTAGTCGAGGCGGGAGATGACCAGTGATTGGACTAGCAGCTGAGCTGCCTCCCTTGTGAGGAAGGGCCGGATTCTGCGGATGTTGTAAAGTGCAAATCTGCAGGATCGGGCGACCGCAGTGATGTTTGCAGTGCAGGATAACTGATTGTCAAATACCACACCGAGGTTTCTGGCAGTTGGAGAGGGAGTTACAGTGATGTTCTCGACGGTGACCAGTAAGTCAGTGTATGGGCAATCTTTCCCTGGGATTAGGAGGAGCTCGGTTTTGTTGAGGTTAAGCCTCAGGTGATGGGCAGTTGTCCAGGTGCTGACGTCCACCAGACATTCCGATATGCGTTTTGCAATCAGGGTTTTATCAGATGAGGGGAAAGAGAGAAATAGCTGAGTGTCGTCAGCATAGCAGTGATAGGAAAAGCCGTGTGATGCAATTACCGAGCCCAGAGACCTGGTATAGAGGGAGAACAGAAGAGGCCCCAGTACAGAGCCTTGAGGGACACCAGTTTCAAGCGTGCAAGGTTTGGACAAGGAGCCATTCCATGTCACTTGATAGGTGCAGTTCATCAGGTAGGATGTGAACCAGGAAAGAGCAGATTCAGCGATGCCAAGTTCGGTAAGGGTGGCAAGAAGGATCTTGTGGTTCACCGTGTCGAGGAGAATGAGAACCGATGAGAGGGACGAGGCTCTGGCAGCACGGAGGGACTCAGTCACCGCGAGGAGAGCCGTCTCGGTGGAGTGTGCCTTCTTGAAACCTGACTGGTGAGGGTCAAGGAGGTTGTTAGATGAGAGATAGGAGGACAGTTGGTTAGCAACGGCACGTTCCAGTGTTTTAGAAAGAAGAGATACTGGTCTGTAGTTCTGGATGTCGTTGGTATTAAGAGTTGTTTTTTTGAGGAGAGGCTTTATTCTGGCAGTCTTGAAAGACGCTGGAACAATGCCTGAAGTGAGGGAGGAGTTGATAATTGAGGTGAGAAATGGCAGGATCTCGCTTGAGACATCCTGGAGGAGAGAGGAGGGGATAGCTTCAAGGGGGCAGGTGGAGGCATGGTTAGATGTTATTATTCTGTTGACCTCGTCAGAGGTGAGAGGGCTAAATTGGGTGAAGACAGAGGAGGGGACGGGAGGAGGGAGAATGGAGGCAGGGATAAAAGAGGAGCTAATGTCGCTTATTATTGCCATAGGTTATGTTCAAGTGGTGATATATATCTATATATATATAGATATATATAGATATATTGAGCATTAAATGTACAGAACACCACAGATTTGGGATTTGTAAACAGGCTGTCCCTTAGGCAAAGCAAGGCAACTTTATTTATATAGCACTTTTCATACACAAGGCAGACTCAAAATGCTTCACATATAAACATTGTCATACAATAAAATTAAATAAATTAATAGAAAAGAAAACATATGCAATTTTTTTTTTAAATAGATAGAAAATAAAGGCGAAGTTAATAAAGCATTTTAGAAAGTGCAATGTGTTTAAGATCAGATCAACAGTCTCTCTGGTACCCACGTCGGGGCTCCAACCTGACCTATCTCAGATCATGTATCTCTGGTAAAAATAGAAAATAAAGGCAACGTTAAAAAGGCATTTTAAAGCATTTTTAGAAAGTGCAATGTGTTTAAGATTTAGCAGAAAGCTAAAGCAAACATAAAATTCTTCAGTCTTGTTTTAAAAGTGGTCAGAGATTGGGCAAGTCTTAAATCCGCAGGGAGTTTATTCCCGCTATTTGTTGCATAGTAACTAAATCCTGCTTTCACCTGTTTCGTGTTTAATCAGGGGATAATTAACAGATTGGTCTCAGAAGATCTTAGTGGTCTAGAAGGCTTATGTGGTGGAATCATATCTGTTAAATATTTTGGCCCTAAACCGTGTATGGATTTATAGGTTAGCAACATGATTTTAAAATCAATTCTCTGACCTACAGGAAGCCGATGTAACAATTTAATAATAATAAATTTTATTTAACAGCGCCTTTCAGGTCACTCAAGGACACTTTACAAATTTAAAACAATTTAAAACAAGGGCAAACAAATAACAAAACCATTAAAAGTGCAAGTAAAAAAACATGACAACTACACTGAAAATGCTATCCTGAAAAGGTGGGTTTTGAGAGAGGATTTGAACTGAGGGAGGGAGTCAATATTTCGGATGTGAGGTAGGAGTGAGTTCGGGAGCAGAGCGGCTGAAAGCTCTGCTCCCCATGGTGGTGAGCCGGGCAGAGGGGACAGTGAGGTGGATGGAAGAGGAGGATCTGAGGGAGCGGGTGGAGGTGGCAGTGTGAAGGAGATCAGACAGGTAGGGAGGGGCAAGGTTGTGGATGGCTTTAAAGGTATGAAGGAGAATTTTGAAGTTGATACGGAAGTTGATTGGAAGCCAGTGGAGTTGTTCTAGGATGGGGGTGATGTGGTGGAAAGAGGGGGTTTGGGAGATGATACGGGCAGCTGAGTTCTGGACCAGTTGGAGCTTATGGAGGGATTTCTGGGGGAGACCAAAGAGGAGAGAGTTACAGTAATCAATACGGGAGGTGACAAGGCTATGTACAAGAATAGAGGTGGTGTGGGGGGTGAGGGAGGGACGGAGGCGATTTATGTTACGAAGATGGAAGTAGGCAGTGCGGGTGGTGATGTTGATATGGGATTTGAAGGAAAGTGAGCCATCGAGGATGACACCCAGACTCTTCACCTGGGGGGAGGGGGAAACTATGGAGCTGTCAAATGAGAGGGAAAAACTGTCAACTTTGAGTAGAGTTGATTTAGTACCAACTAAAAGGATTTCTGTTTTATTGCTGTTAAGTTTGAGGAAGTTTGAGGTGAACCAGGTTTGTACTTCAGAGAGGCAATCTGTTAGGGATGAGGGAGGGAGGATGGAGTTGGGTTTGGTGGAGAGGTAGAGCAGGGTGTCATCCGCGTAGCAGTGAAAAAGAATATTACATTTACGGAAAATAAGGCCAAGGGGAAGGAGGTAAGTAATGAAAAGGAGGGGACCCAGGACAGAGCCCTGGGGGACACCAGAGGAGACAGGGGAGGGTTGGGAACGGAAGGATTTGAGTTGGATGAACTGAGTGCGGTCTGTGAGATAGGAGTGAAACCAGTCAAGGGGGGTGCCTGTGATGCCGATGGAGGATAATCTATTGAGGAGGATGGTATGGGAAATTGTATCAAAGGCCGCACTCAGGTCAAGGAGGATGAGGATGGAGATTAAACCAGAATCAGCTGCAATAAGAAGGTCGTTGGTGATTTTCAGAAGGGCCGTTTCAGTGCTATGACGAGGACGGAAACCAGATTGAAACTGTTCATATAGACTGTTTTGAGATAGATGGGAATGGAGTTGAGAAGCAACGATTTTCTCAAGTATTTTGGAGACGAAAGGTAGGTTGGAAATGGGACGGAGGTTATTAAAGTTGTTGGGATCTGAACCAGGTTTTTTGAGGATTGGGGAGACAGCAGCAGTTTTGAAGGGTGAGGGAACTGAACCAGTAGTGAGAGAGGAGTGGATGATGGCAGCAATAAGAGGGAGCAGTGAGGGGAGGCAGGATATGACCAGGGCAGTAGGGAGGGGATCTAACTGGCATGTGGATGGTTTTGATTTACAGATGAGATCAGAGATAGCAGAGGGATCAGGGAGATGGAAAGAGGAAAATGGCAGACTGTAGGGGAGAGGTTCAGAGGAGGGGGAAGGTGAGGGAGTGGGGCACAAGTGCTGGTGGATCTTTTCAACTTTCTGATTAAAAAACTGGTGAAGAATTGGTGTAATATGTTCAAATTTGTTGGTCTTTGTTAGAACTCTAGCAGCAGCATTCTGTACAAGCTGAAGACCATTGCAGTAATCAAGGTTACTAGTGATAAAGGCATGTACAATTTTTTGTAAGTCTTCGGTGGACATGAGCCCTCTATGTCTTGCTACATTTTGAAGGTGATAATATGAAGATTTTGTAACTGATTTGATGTGACAGTCAAAATGTAAATCTGAATACATGTTAACCCCTAGATTTTTTTTTGCTTTGAAGGAGGTTTTCAGGGACAGAGAGTGAAGGGTTTTTTTAAGCCTTTCCGTTTTGGTAGCAAATTCAATTATCTTGGTTTTGTCCCCCCTTTAGTTGAAGGAAATTTCGGCACATCCAGGCTTTTACTTGCTCAATGCAATGGCACAGCAGATCTATGGGCCGATAGTAGGGGTGTGACGATACACTCAGCTCACGAGACGAGACGAGACACGATATTCGGTTCGCGAGAACGAGACGAGACGAGAGTTTAAGAAAACTACAATGACAAAATATATGACTGGAACAGCAGCCTTTTATTTAACCGAGTTGCACATGCATTTTGACATGTTTTATTATAATTCTTTACATGCATTAAATTGAAACTAAAACTAAAATTTATAAAAGTTGATGTACAATAAATTAAATAAATAAGTGCGAACAATATTATCTGCAAAACCAAATCAAAGTTCTACTCCGTCAATACAGAGTGCAAATAGTGCAAACAGAGTCTGACCAAGTATGTCACTGACAACTTGGTATTGTCCGTGTCTTATCAGTCACTCTACTGCCATTCATAATTTCCGCCGGGGACCCAAAATGATGCCAAACAAATGATTTAAAAGTGGCGGGGGCATCTTCGACGGTAATACGGGTATTTTCCGACGTCATTCTGACTGCCTATGGCTGCTTCCCCTGCTTCCCCTCCTTCTCCTCTTCTTCTTTTCCTTCTCCTTCATTAGGTTCTGGCAGGCTAGACGTAGCAAAGGCGCATTACTGCCCCTACAGGCCACAAATAGAAGTTTGGATAGCTCACAAATCTCGCGAGACAGATTTTTAACGCGACGGGTAATATCGTTGAGTTTGATCTCGTCACACCCCTAGCCGATAGTCATGTGGTGATAGCGATTCATCGATTTGCGTGTCATCGGCATAGTAATGATGGTCAATATTGTTATTTTGCATGATTTGCCCTAGTGGGAGCATGTAGATGTTGAATAAAGAGGGTCCTAAGATCGAACCTGGTGGGAATCCACATGTCACGTTGGTTGATTCTGATACAAAGTCGCCAATGGAAACAAAGTAGTTCCTATTTTCTAGGTAGGACGTAAACCAATTTAAGACAGTGCCTGAAAGCAACACCCAGTTTTCTAACCTGTCCAAAAGTATTGTATGGTCTACAGTGTCGAATGCTGCACTGAGGTCTAGTAGCATTAGTATTGAGGAGTCTGTGTTAAGACGGATGTCGTTAACAACTTTAATAAGGGCTTTCTCGGTGCTGTGCAGGGGTCGAAATCCTGATTGGAAGGTGTCATAGCAACCAGTTGATGCAAGGGAGTGATTAAGTTGCTGGAGGACAACGTTCTCAATGATTTTACTTATGAAGGGTAGATTTGATATTGGTCTGTAGTTGTTAATGATAGAGGCATCTAGGCTCCGCTTTTTTAAAAGGGGGTTAATAACTGCAGTTTTCAAGGCTTTTGGGAAATTGCCTGATTGGAGAGAGTTGTTAACTATTTGCATTATG
The DNA here is from genome assembly GCF_026213295.1 of Gadus chalcogrammus. NCBI lineage: Eukaryota > Metazoa > Chordata > Actinopteri > Gadiformes > Gadidae > Gadus > Gadus chalcogrammus. Next base: position 24,371,882 of record NC_079420.1, read on the forward strand.
TCTATTGCTAGGCAGTCAAAAACATTCTTAAAGAAGTTGTTAGGTAAAGTATCAAGGCAACAGGTGGATGGCTTTAGGTGTGTCACTGTTTCAACAAGAGTTTTAGAGTCTATGACATTAAAGCATGTCATCATTGCTACGTTACTTTTGCCTGAACAGGGTGGTAGTCCAACATTTTTGTTTGAAGTGGAGATATTGATGGCGCGTCTGATGCGTTCAATTTTATCAGTGTAAAATGCTGCAAACTCATTGCATTTCTGCGTGGAATGGAGATCAGGTGGAATTTGTGTTGGGGGTTGGTCAGTCGGTCAAAAGTTTCAAATAGGGTTTTTGCATTATTAGTATTGGTTTTAATGATTTGTGCGTAACGTGCAATAAACCAATGAGAGTGCCAGCCCATTCCCTTTGAGAGCCATGAGCGCATTTGAATCTGACGAGTTGATATTTTGACTCGTCTCCGATGAGACAGATGCACATGCATTTCAAACTTCAAATGGCTCAGTTTATGGCCAAATAATATGGCCTAATTCACACATGGAAGATGGTTTTCTTCCACAACTTCAGAAATCCTGAGTCCTCAAATAAATTTCAGTAAAGAAAACTTAACACACATATGAAATGCGGTAACTGTGGTTCTATTTTGTGACATATGCAATACATTATAAATATCGTTTCTTATCAGTATTGTATGCATTATCATTATCGACTTGTGTTCCTAATATGCATGTGTCCCCCCGTTAATATACATTGCCATGGACTGTATTATGCGTTACGTGTTTAGTTTGCGTGTGTTTAAACAGATGGACGCACACACTCGCGCCCGCATTCATTCATTCTTTTTAACACTCACTCGCGGTAAAACAATGTTTTCTCACGATCAAATACTCATCAATCCTAAAGGTTATGGGCATGTACACGATGTCTGTGTCAAGAAAATATGTGTTTGCTGTACGGTGTTTGCAGCCGCATTGATTTAAAAGTACAACTTATTACCGCTGTATCAGCTGTTCTTTCCCAAATAATTTACCAAGAATGTGTGGCTAGGTAGATGAGAGAAGCAAAGTGTATGAGCGAGGTGCACAAGCAACATTATGCATGCACCCTTAAAATAGCATCTGAACAACGCGCCACCGCCTTATACCAGGTATTTCCTGGTTTGTGGAAAGGAAAAGAACGCTCCGCGCCAGTTGCAAACTAGCAACGACACATGCGCCAGTGAGAAAGTAAATTGCGCCGGATGCAAGTTAAGTCTAAATTGTAGGAACGGAGGCTCTCCTTATAGATGTCATGGTGAATATGAAGTTTCTTTATGCCAGATGCGTTCCACCTTCCCGCATTTTTTTTTTTTGTGTTGTTACAGAAGCAGCTTTTCTCCGCTTTGCCTTTTCCTTTCCAGAAATTGTTTTAACCTTATTAGGTGCAATGACACCTATGACTTTCAAATTTTCAAATTAAAGTTTTCTATGGGTTGAGAGGTGGTAGCAAGGAGATGGCCTTTTTAAAAAGTACATTAGAATGTTTATTGATTTTTTGACAGTTTTTTGACAGTATTTGATTTTGTCTGTCTATACATGGGAATAAACTGTATATTAAAGAAAACACAAAAGTGGTCAGACAAGGAAGGATCAGTCACAGAGAGATCAGAAACATTGAGGCCCTTTGTGATCTGTGGTCTAGAGTGTGCCCCTTACAATGAGTAGCCTCTTTCACATGTTGAGACAGTTTGAATGTGTCCAAAATGGTCAAACGTTTTTTTGCACACTTGTCATTTACCGGTTATATCCTTTATGGTTGAGTCTCCTATAATCAGAGTGTCTGGTTCATCTGCTTTCTGTGAGATGGGCCCTTATTGGCTTACTGCAATTTTAATCAGGCAGTCATGCTGCAAGTGTAATTGAATGTTAAGTCAATGGAACTAAAACCAAAAATGATTTCTGATGTGAATGTTGATATTCTGTGGGCAAAACCTTTCAAAATCAAAGGGGAAAAAAGGAAAAAAGAGTGTGCGTTAATGCGTCAATTTGTATTAATCATGTTAAAATAAGATTGTGTTAACGCGTTAATAACACGTTCATTTTAACCAGCCCTAACATAGATATATGAATATGGATACATACCAGTGGAGGCTTCTCCATTGAGGAGAGGGAGGAAGATCCTCCCTAACATTGTTGAGAATAAAAAATGTAGATTGCCCAGACTATTGTAATGAATTAATGCCCTTAAATATGACTACTTTATTGCCTTTGAATATATAATGTTCGTTTCCCTGGGTAAAGGGACATTAGCACCCCCTATCGCCTATCGCCAATTATTTCAGGGAGGAACGGCCTCCGTTCGCCTCCGTTGACTTCCATTCATTTCCCCGAAAGTACTGGCGGCCGGTGGATAACATGGGTTTCAATGGGAGAGAGGAGGAAAATCCTCCTCTGAGTGGGTGGGACCTTAAGGGGTCTGATTCGCGCAAAAATCTATCCGTCTGCGCTATGAACCAATAAGCAGGATCCCTGGATGTTGAGCAGTGTTGCCAGATTGGTCCGATTTCCCACCCAATTGGGCTACTTTTAAACATGTTAGGCTGGAAAGATTATCATTGGGCGGGAAATCTGCCCAATCTGGCAACGCTGTCGATAGCAAACCCGGTCTGCATTGCCGCGGTGCTCAATCTGAGAGACGCAGAGCAAGTGAAATCTGCGATAGCGAGATCCTAAATGCACAATGGAAACATTGGAAACGGAGGACATTGTTAACGTCTTATTACAAAAAGCATTCCATTCATTCAGTTACAGTGCTAAGTTAGCGACCAAAGAAAGAGGTAGACCACTTCCCAAAATCAAGGTCACCAGAAGTAATGGCAACGTCAGTGTTGTGAGTGCTACATGGTTTGCTAGGTATGCATGACTTACTGGTAGCATTATAAGCAATTGTAACTGAAATTAAACATAGCTAAATAACTTCAGTCAGTGAGGGCAAAAATAGGCCCAATGATAGGCCCAGATTTTTTGATTTACTTTTACAAATCAATAGTAGGCCTGATTTGACTAATATGCTTTGCATCCTTTCCTTCTCAAATTACAGTGATGCCACTGGTGGCTTTGTATACATTTTGTTCACATAACTCCCTCCCTGCTATTTTGTAGTTCACCAAAACACCCTGAAACAACTTGAGTCTCACATTCTTATGCCACCATACACCAACAGTGCAAGCAGGCCAATGGCAACCAAGCGCGCAGTCCTTCCTCCCTCACTTTAAAAACCACCAGCCGCCACTGATACATACGTATATATGGATATGGAGATATATATAAACTAGAGCTGTCAGTTAAACGCGTTATTAACGGCGTTAACGCAAATCAATTTTAACGGCGTTAAATAATATATCGCGCGATTAACGCAATTATTTTATTTAAAATATACATATATATATTTTTTTTTTTTTCTTTGGCTCAAAACAAAGAAGCAGTAGCCTGGCTGCTATGTTCAAATGACATTTGTTCAAAGCAGTCGTTTAATTGCACTATAGGCTCTTTTTTGTATCGCCCTTTTTTGATCAGTATATGCCAATGTTGTTATCAATAAAAAATCATTTGCACAAGGCAAGCCGATGCACTTCACCATGTTGATAAGATAATTAAAATGAGAAGAATTATGGGACAAAAAAATCAAGGGATATTTAGCATAGAAAAATAATTTGCGATTAATCACGATTAATCGTGAGTTAACTATGACATTAATGCGATTAATCACGATTAAATATTTTAATCGCTTGACAGCTCTAATATAAACTCAACACAGAAAGTAAGGAAATTTGTGTTTGGTAGATTATTTTTCTGTGGAAACAACGCTTTTTTGGCAATAAATCTTATACCGTTGGAAAGCCTGTTTAGTTCCCTTTCAAATGGTGCCCCATTTGTAAGAAACATGCATTTGTGGGATGAGCAGCAGCGCTGAGTATGTGGGTTGCGCCCATGATTTTTTTTTTTCTGCCATTGCCAAACTGGTTATAGTCCTACTTCATTATCCTTCACACCCCAGATGAGCAGCCCCGTCCCTTATAATAATAAGGGACATGATATAATATAACTTTAAATGCTATGTGGTGCTAATGCTACGAGTGTAGAAATACAGCTGCTGCTTCAGAGGCACTGGGATGGAGAACCATCCCACAGAAAGAGAGGCTGCAACACTAAACAGTAGTTCAAAAGACTCAGGTGCTTTGATGATGTATTAATGAGTTGATTCCTCTTTAAATACAACACTAAGCAGTGGTTCATAACACGCTGATGCTTTGATGATATATTAACGAGTTGATTCCTCTTTAAATGCAAGAGCAAACAGTGGTTCAAAAGACTCAAGTGCATTGAGAAACTGGGGCATCTTGAGAGCTCATCTCTGGTTTCTTTCTGTCTGCTACTCACCACTCTGGTCCTTCTAGAACAGGGATGGGCAACTTTCATGATTATGATGGACAACATTTTTCCTCATCACCATCAGAGAGCCACATGATCACGCACTTCAACTAATCGGATATGAGAGAAGCTACAATAATACAAAATAAGAACAAAGTATGTGTATATAAATGTCTGTATCTGGGCGGCTGGATGATTAGGGTTATTTGGGGTGTAGTGATGAATAGGTGGTCTGGGGGTGCTTCCCCAGATCTATTGGAGATGGCCACTACCTAAAAAATCATTCATATATTCATGGACTATGTATGTGAATTGAATCAACATACATTCATTTTTATATTTTCTGGGCTGAAATGGATTTTTAACTACTCTTGTTAAACGAAAAATACAAGTTTGTTTTAAAAGAAACAACAACAGCCACATGAGTGATAAGCATTTTTTTCAGTGCAAACAACTCACATACATCATCATTCAATGATGGCAAAAAACGGAATAACAGTGGCCCAACATTAAGTGCAACAACCAGCATTATATTCAGTGCAGTGTAGTAGATGTAGTGGCAACTTAAGTTGAACTCTTTCATGACTGATATAGTTTCTAAGCAAACAAAATGCATGGGTTTGCCTTAGAATTCTATGAACAGATACTCTGCTTCTCATCTTGACGGAAACGTACGGTTTTCTTTATCGAATTTTCTGTAATAAAATATAAATGTATGTTTTATTTTAATTTATTTTATTTAAAATGATGTGGGGGGCCTCACTGAGTGAGGTTGGCCGCCAGCTGCCCGTCCCTGCTCTAGAAGGTTTTTAGTGACGCCGTACAGGGACCTGGGCTTCAGAGAGGACCGGACCCCCGCCTGTCACTAACACATCTCTCTCCCTCCAGACCCCCGTCACGGGAGAACACCCTGCCCCGCCGCTCCCCCGCCACCCTGCCCCACTCCTCCTCCTCCAGGGAGGTGCGCTACCAGACCCTGCCTCGGACCCCCGGCCCCAGCCCCCCTCCCGCCACCCGCACCGGGGAGTACAAGTACGCCCAGGACCGCCTCAGCCACTTCCAGCTGGCCCCGGAGCCAGCCGGGCCTGGGGGGGGCGGGGGGCCCGTGTACCAGCTTTACGAGTGGCAGCAGCGGCACCAGTACCGCCACGGCAGCCCCACCGCGCCCCTTTACACGCCCGCGCCCGACTACCCCTATGGCCCCCGGCCCCCCTCCGCCGGGCCCTCCGCCTCCTCCGCCCCCCGGCCTTCGGACGGCCACCCGCGCTGCATCTCAGTGCCCCCCTCCCCCGCCGACCTGCCCCCCCCCGGGGTCGGCAGGACCGCCTCCCCCCTGCGGAGGCCTCACACGCCTGCCGAGCGGGTGACGGTCCGGCCCGTCAGGTCAGAGGTCGACGGCCCCTTCGCCGCCTCCCCTCGCCGGGCCAAGTCCCAGATGTTCAAGGTAAGGCTCTGAGGGTCCTGGACCCCCGTAGGGGTCCATCGCCCTCCTCCAGACCGTCAGCAGCTCTCACTGATGTCAGTGAGCGGGGCGCTGTAGGCACTGTGCGGTCCGCTCAGGATGTCCCTCCACCCTGTCTCGCCCCTCTGGTCACCGCTCTGTGAGGAGCCCACAGGGCACCGAGGCTCCACGACCAGGGAGGGCCCTGTTGGGCCCCCAGGAGCCACCAGGCGGCCGGAGGCCTCAGAGGGATGAGCATATGACATGCATGTGATCATGTTGTTGTTGGCCAACTATTAACAACAACAACAGCAGGAAAGCCAAGAGACTAGCTTCAACTGGGCCATGTCATCATTTCCATAGCACTTCTATACATGAGCAACAGCTCAGTGAATTAATGGTATGAATGGTTGTTCCATGTTATCACTAAAACAAGCTCTTCCACATATTTTGATAAAGTAGATACCAGCAGCGGTCCTCAGACCCAGTGGTCCATCTTTTCAGGGCTACTCTGAGCCACACAGAGTCCCAGCACTAGGTCACAGCACACCCACAAACAAGAACCAAAACGCCTAGACGTTCCTGCTCAGTGATCCGTTGCTAGCAGCTGGTCAACGCTGACTGCAGACTACACTATGAGTTGAGTCATTCCCTGTGAACCAGCCTGTGTCAGGAACGTGTCCTCATGGTTGTTCCTGCAGGCGGCCACCATGGAGCGGCGGGCGGGGCCGGCGTCAGGCTACATCTCCCACACCGTCAGCGCTCCCAGTCTCCATGGCAAGACGGTAAGAACGCACTCCACCTCCAACGAGTAGTCCTCACTAGGTTCACGCTGCTCCTCCCAGCGCCCCAAAGGACCCCTTCAGCTGTGTTGAGTTCTGCTGCCCCGGGGTTTCCACAAGGGGGCAGGATGTTAGGGTGTTGGACAACATCCATCCATGATGCCACCTAGTGACCTGGGGTCAGGGGTCAGCCTCCTGGTGACCTGGGGTCAGGGGTCAGCCTCCTGGGGTCAGGGGTCAGCCTCCTGGTGACCTGGGGTCAGCCTCCTGGTGACCTGGGGTCAGGGGTCAGCCTCCTGGTGACCTGGGGTCAGGGGTCAGCCTCCTGGGGTCAGGGGTCAGCCTCCTGGGGTCAGGGGTCAGCCTCCTGGGGTCAGGGGTCAGCCTACGGTCCGTCCATGCTTTAGATGGTGATGGTCTGTATGTTGCAGTCTACTAATACTATGATGTACTGTTTCTCAATGAAGCCAACCCTTCATGAACCAAATGAAGGGTTGGCTTCATTGAGAAACAGTACATCAGGGTAGTAGTAGACTCTTAGGGGTGTCCACCACTGACTCAATTATAACTCGTCAGGCCAGACCCATCGTCCAAATCATTTATCATGGATCTTTTTTGCGATGTTCAGAAGGGCATCAAGGCCAGACAGAGCGGTTACCATGGCCGCCAGAGTAACTTCTGCCATGCTCGTGGTCACTATCAGCAATAACAGTGTGTAACCTTCATTGATAATGTGTAAATACTGTATTGGAGCTGTCAACATTATATTAATAATACATTATTAATGAACTGTTCATCTGTTTATGATGTGTTAGTGGCATGCAAAACTATATGACGGGTTGACAAATGTGTAAACAACTTTCTAACAACGTGTTTAAGATGTGTTAACAGCTTTGAAACAATGTGCTTTCTTGGTTATGGGTTAATAGCTTTATAACAATGTGTTGGTAATGTGTTGGTAATGTGTTAGTGATATGTTAATGTGTGCTACTAGATTTCTAACATGTTTTAACAGCTTTATAATGATGTGTAAACGATGTGTTATCGTCTTTGTAATGATGTGTTACCGTTGTGTTAATGATGTGTTAAAACATTTCTAGTTATGTGTTAACAATGTGTTAATGATGTGTAAACGTCTTTCAAATGATATGTTAACAAAGTTATAACGATGTGTTAACAATGTTCTACGGATGTGTTATAGATGTGTTAATGACGTTCTAACAATGCATCTTTCTAACCATGTGTTAACGACGTCCTGAGGATGCGTTATTGATGTGTTAACGACGTTCTAACGATGTGTTAACGGCGTTCTTAGGATGTGTTATTGATGTGTTAACGATGTTCTTAGGATGTGTTATTGCTGTGTTAACGACGTTCTAACGATGTGTTAACGACGTTCTAACGATGTGTTAACAACGTTCTTATGATGTGTTATTGCTGTGTTAACGACGTTCTAACGATGTGTTAACAACGTTCTAACGATGTGTTAACAGCGTTCTAACGATGTGTTAACAACGTTCTAATGATGTGTTGACGACGTTCTTTGGGTGTTATTGTTTTGTTAACGACGTTCTAACGGTGTGTTGACGTCTTTCTAACGATGCTTACCGCGCTAACGACGGCGTCCAGCCCGAGGAGCTGACTCTGCTCCTCATCCAGCTGCGCCGCCACCAGGCCAGGTTGGCGTCCGCACGGCAGCACACGCTGGCACAGCTACAGCAGCTCCACGGCTCTGAGGTCACCTATTACCCCCACACTTACAGCCCCCTGCCTAACCCCACCACCACCACCACCACCACCACCACTGCTGCCGTCACCAGCACCGCGACCAACGGCGCGCACGCCACTGTCCGCTGCCCCCACGCGGGGCTGCTGGCCCCTCTGGGCCACTGGGGTGCCCAGGTGGGAGACCCCCCTCAGTCATGGCTTATCTCTGGAGGTTGGACGGGCCGTCATGGAACCGTCTGTCTCTTTTGTCGCTCAACTAGTCACTGTGGGCGGAGTCTCCGTCCTGGCATGCTTTGTTCTCATGGCGCCCATGAAGCACTGTCACCATGCTCTGATTGGCTGCAGTGTTGTCCTCGGTGTTGTGGTGTTTCCTCTGCCCTGTTTGAGGACCTCAGCAGTAGATCAGTGTTTCTACTGGTTCCCCTGGTGGGGAACAGCTTGCTGCTTAGCTTCTGTATCTCTGTGTCCACTGTCTCAGTGTGGTGGAATGATGCTACGTCGTGTTCTGTTCATTCAAAATGGAGATTGGTGTGTGGCCGTCTGTGCGCCTGTGTGACTGAGACAAAGAAAAGGATAAAGAAAGAATAATGTCAAAGAATTCAAGAAAGAGCAGCCAGATGAGATCACAAGAGGAAACAGGGAAGAAGCCAATGTGTGCCTGGGCCTGTGAGCTGATAAACCTGGAGCTTATGGAGCTGGTCACAGCCGGTTCCACATGAGTCAATATTTACGGTCTTCTTCCTCCTTTTTGGCAGACTGACGACGCCTACATGCAGCTGAAGAAGGATCTGGAGTATCTGGACCTGAAGGTGGGGGCGTCGCTGGACTCACTGATACTTCCTTTTGTTCATTCAGTTCTTGTCCTGCTCTCTTTCCTTCTTATTTCCCTCTGTCCATCTCTCTGAATCAAACTAATCCAAAAACCTGTTGTTCCCTGACCAATACCCGCTCTAACTGAAGCATGTGACCGCGCCGTCCTGGACAGACCGGGCGTGTACACGGATACCTTCAATGTGTTTGGTTTCTCTCTGGTCCACTCTTTAGGCTCTTTAGCTTCTAACCCTTCCTTGCTTGGTTTAAGAGGCATTCTGCGTCTGCCGTTTTGTTGACGGCGCCTGTGTGTCTCTCTGGTTTTGACTCCCAGATCAGAGCTCTAGAGCCACTGATCCTGGCAGTTCACAGTATTCTACTGCACTGCACAGCCGGGCCCCTCAGGCCCCTGACCAACGTAAGCTCTCTGAGAGAACGAGTGAGTGAACGAGTGAGTGTGATCAAGTGAGTCAATGTCTGTTTATGAATGGTATGAGGTTGTGTCGGAGAGGGAAATGTTTGTGTGGCTGCGCAGGTTTGTGTGTCTGTGCTTACGTGTTGCATGTTAGCAGCTGTATTCTAGAGGCGTCTGCGTGTGCGTGTGTGTGTGTGTGTGTGTGTGTGTGTGTGTGTGTGTGTGTGTGTGTGTGTGTGTGTGTGTGTGTGTGTACGTGCAGGCCTTGGTAGCTGTAGTTTGTGTGTGTCTAGAGCAACACACGTGTGTGTCTGTGTAATAGACGTCCATCCCAACGCTGCTGTAGCACCGTGTCCATGGCTTGACTCTCATCCAACCTTTGACCCTTGGCCCTGACCCTGCTCTGTGACCCCTGACCTTGACCCCCCCTGTATGCTGGTGACCTGAGGAGCATGACGGCTCAGCCGTGCATGTGCCGGGCTGTGGCTGGGCCCCTGACCCGAGCCGACCGCTTTCAACATCCTGTCTCAAACCATATCCTCCTCAAACAACACCAATCCATGCCTACCACAGGGCTCCTATCTGGCAGGATGCACCCTAATATGTCTATAAGAACATACCACAGGGCTCCTATCCGGCAGGATGCACCCTAATCTGTCTGTAAGAACATCCCACAGGGCTCCTATCTGGCAGGATGCACCCTAATCTGTCTGTAAGAACATCCCACAGGGCTCCTATCTGGCAGGATGCACCCTAATCTGTCTATAAGAACATACCACAGGGTTCCTATCTGGCAGGATGCACCCTAATCTGTCTATAAGAACATATCCCAGGGCTCCTATCTGGCAGGATGCACCCTAATCTGTCTATAAGAACATACCACAGGGCTCCTATCTGGCAGGATGCACCCTAATCTGTCTGTAAGAACATCCCACAGGGCTCCTATCTGGCAGGATGCACCCTAATCTGTCTTTAAGAAAGCTAATTGTATTTTGCTTTCTATTATTTTTCTACTGTAGCCTCTGCTGTTATGAGAACCCGGTCAGTAGAACTCGGTCAGTAGAATCCTGTCAGTAGAACCCGGTCAGTAGAACCCTATAACCCGGTCAGTAGAATCCTGTCAGTAGAACCCGGTCAGTAGAACCCTATAACCTGGTCAGTAGAGCCCGGTCAGTATAACCCTGTAACCCGGTCGGTAGAGCCCGGTCAGTAGAACCCTGCAACCCTGTCAGTAGAGCCTGGTCAGTAGAACCCAGTCACTAGAACCCTGTAACCCTGTCAGTAGAACCCAGTCAGTAGAACACTGTAACCCGGTCAGTAGAACCCAGTCAGTAGAACCCTGTAACCCGGTCAGTAGAACCCGGTCAGTAGAACCCGGTCAGTGTAATCATGTCAATAGAACCCTGTCAGTAGAACCCTGTCAGTGGAACCCTGTCAGTAGAACCATGTAACCCTGTCAGTAGAACCCTTTCATTAGAACCCTATCAGTAGAACCCTACAACCCTGTCAGTAGACTCTAGAACTCTGAGTAGAACCTGTTGGTAGAACCCTTAAAAACAAAGGCCCTTTCCTGAACTCAGTTTCCATTGGTGTTCTGTCAACCCCTCCAGGAGTCCTGGCGAGATGGGAGCTTCTCCAATGGCTTCCATTTATTTTGGTTAACGAAGCCGAAACACTTCCGGGAGGGGGGGGGTGTTATGAGGAGGCAATTATTAGTTTCCCCCACAAATATCACCCGTCCCATTGTGTATTTTGGTTTTATAAATACACAGAAGGTAAAATGACCTCCTAAGTAGACTCCTACCTGACTACTCCCTATGTATCTAATATACTCCTCATAGGGCTTTCTTTTGGAGGATCTATATTGGTAATTGATCTGAATGCATACTTTGACTCCACCCACACTTTCAGTCGAGGATAATGTGTACCCACCTCTGAATTTGTGAATGAGTGAATCCATCCAAGTCTGTAGTCCTTGTGGTTTTAAATGGAGCAGATCCTTTATGGGCCTTGTATTCTCGTAGATATCATAGCACGTCGTGCAGCAATACATGTAACATGTACCTCTGCCTGCCTTAGCTGTAAAGAACTATTGATGTATTTGCTCTCCCTCGTGAGTAAGTGTGTGTCTAAGAAGGCCTTCCTCTTGTGACACGCATCTAAAGAGCTTTGGCCACGATTTGCAGGTGGTTGGAAGCCAGTTTCTGAAGGAGGTTGGGAAACCAGTGAAGGTTGCAGAAAGTGACGTTGATGTAAGTACAACCTGGCCAACACTGTCAGAACTCTGATAAAGCAGCTTAAAGGAAATCTTGGGGATTTCCTTTAAGCGAGCTGGACCCTATTTTCAGATCATTTTGGGTCTCAAGCACTAATGTGGACAACACACACACTCGCACACGCACGCACGAATGAAGCTATGACTCAACCACTTACTGTTAAAAAACATTGACCGTTGAACTGTGTGTGTGTGCAGGTGAAATTGAGTCGATTGTGTGAGCAGGACAAGACGTTGAAGGACCTTGAGAGCAGAATCAGCACCCTAAAGGATGACAAGGTAAGACATTACACACACTTGCATGAAATTATTTCAATATCGTGTTATTGTACATTGTTAACATCTGCCGTCCCTGCCAGGTCGTACATAAATAAATGTATACATGTACATCAATAAAAAACACTTATGGACAGACAGAACCAGCAGCACCAAGGGAAAGACGTACAAAAGATTATAGTTGTAGCGAAGACTATACAAGACAGGTCACTAGTGGTAGGGGTTAAGGTGGGTTAGAGATGGATTTTAGAAAGCAATCATGTATGCATGCTTACCAGGCTGTATGAGGTGGATTGTTGCCGGGGTGATAAATAGAGGGTGTTATTGGTTATTCAGTGCTTATATTGACTGGAGGTAGATAGGTTGCTATCCTCAATTTGTTAAAGAGTTAGTGAACCCCAATACAACTCTTGGGAAATTGTCTTATATGATCTTCAACGTATTAATCTGCCATTTTAGCACTTACTGAAATAAGTAATTTACAGAAAACAGGAGTGACATCCTGTGTTTTTGCCCACGAATATGTGAACGTTCCTCTGTGCTCTAAAGGAGGGTTTCTATTGAAATCATGCCTCTTGGTAAACTCTTTAAGGTCGAAGGGACACCGTTGCTTAATGCTTGAGTGTCTGGCCCTGGTTGATTCGGAGGCTAAGAGAAGGGTTATGGTTTCGTGACACTCATAGTTTAATGTCACATGTGTGATGCATTTAGTTTGAGTCATTATAACAATCATTCATAAATAGGAAGGAGACCTACGCCTCTAGACCTAAGGCCAAATGCATTTCTTTAAATCTCAGTGTTGGAATGTAAGCTGATAAAGGAGGTTCCCCCTTTAAACACTGTGTGGTGTGTGGATCAGGAAGTTCATAAACATTGAGGCAGCATTGTTGTTGAACACACCCTAGGGAGTGGATGTTAAGAAGGTTTAATCTAGCTCTCCATACCCCTTATTGTGAGGAGATTCAGATTGTTAAGTCTAGTAATATCCCAAGATATTTAAACAGCTAACACTGAATATATTGACACGATAATGTCTGGATCAGATGACCAGGTCAGGTGCAGGCAAAGGTTAGACAGTGTATATACAAGGAGCAGATAAGGGTAAGACAGTACAGAGACAGGTTATTAAGGATCAGGTAGGGGTTAGGCAGTACAGAGACAGGTCATTAAGGAGCAGGTAGGGGTAAATCCACAAAGAAAATTTGAACTATGCAAAAAGGATGATGTGTTCTGTCCATATCAGTGTGAAAAGTGACATTTCAGTTTGTCTTACTGCAGTGGAATCAGAGAGGGGTAGTTGATTTATTTTTTGTATGATGTCATCTTTTTGAGTTCTCTCAAATGATTGCCACTTCATTCATACACTCCTTCACGATTTCCACGTTAGTGAATGTTTTTTTGTGCTTGCCTAAGACCCATGCCACTCGCAGTGAGGCTTCAGTTCCACGCTCCTGCTGTTTGGTTGACCTGACTATCATTTTGCGTGTTGCTTTGTATGATGCTTGCATTTGGCTTATTTTTCTTATTTTTACCTCACAGTTTTGTGGGTAATTCAGCTCGTGGCCATGCTTTGTTTCATAATGACGTTTCACGTTTCCACTTTTTACAAGGGCAACTGTCTCATTACAGATGAAACACATTGGTTTTGTTCCACCTCTCTTTCTTTTTTCAAGTTTGGCGCAAGCCATGATGTTTTCTAGGTACCGTTCGCAAATCTGACCTTGTTGTTGTATCCAATGATGACCTGTGTGGCACGTAGCCACATACGGGCCAACGTGGGCTGGTGCCACTAGGATTGATAGCTGGCCCACCCTATCAGAAGTGCCCGGCATTAACTTGAAATTCAAGGAACAAAAAAATAGCCCATATTATTATGTTACAATTATTTAGAGAAATGCTCCTTTTTTCCTTTTGAATATTCTGCTCTTAATTTTGATTGTGTAAAGCTATGTAGGCATCCGCAGTGTGCGTCCGTTGTGTGCATCCAAAGTCATTAAGTAGCAGAATGGGGTTGGACAGTACAGAGTCTTGTCATTAGGAGCCAACAGGGGTTAGACAGTCCAGAATCAGGTCATTAAGGAGGACCAGGGGTTAGACATCCTTCTCCAGAAGACCCTAGTCACTATAACATTTGAGAAACAGTATCAAAATAGTGCCCAGAAGGCTTATGTTGACTAATGGGGAACAGCAATGTCCAGATGTATTGTTGAAGATGTGTTGTAATGAGTAGTTGCTGTGTGCCCCCCTCAACAGGACCAGTTGGAGCGCGTGCTGGACATTTCCCGCCAGCAGATGGAGCAGTACCAGGAGCAGCCCGGCCACGCCCACAAGATCGCCTACCAGCAGCGCCTGCTGCAGGAAGACCTGGTCACCATCAGGGCCAGCATCTCCCGCCTCTCCACGGTAATGCCTCCTCCATGGGCCTAGGCGGTGATGTGTGGGGGCGAGTTCGAGAGAGGCTGTGTCTCAATTCAGGGGACGCATCCTTCGTAGGCTGCATTCGAAGGCCGATTGCGTCACTGCGGCGCGTCAAGGCCGTCCCATTTCGAAGGCTCCTTCAAATGCGGCCGACAAATGCAGCCTTCTTTCCCGGATTTGAAGGATCCACCGGCTGGATCCTTCACGGCCCAACGTATCCCAAGATTCATTGTGCGTTGGATTTTTTCAGAAATGGCGTCGGAGAGTTCGGAAGAGGCAGTTAGAGCAAATTACATATTTAATGACAAAACTATGTAAAAACATTATTTCATATTAAAATAAAGTTGGGACTATTTTAAATTTGTAACTTTATTGTCAAAGTTCAATGCAGTAACACGAGCCATATAACGTTAAACTAATTAACGTTATATTTTATATAATAAATATATAACGGCTCCATATTTCTCCTCCGCCGTCCGGTTTGAACCATAGCTGTCAGGGTTGCTAGGTGACAGGAGCGGCGCGTAGTCACGCAAGGTAAAGGGTGTTAACGGCTTGTTACGAAAACTTGAAATGCTCCGTAGGCCAGACCGTCTCTTTTTTTATTTTTTATTAATCTTTTTATTTGTGAGACAGGTAACATAGACTTGTCCCACAGCGCACCACAACCCCCCTCCCAACCTGACAAACATAGCAAAAATGACAATATAATAATAACAAAGGCACAAACAAAATAAATTAAATAAATTAAATTAAATTAAATTAAATTAAATTAAATTAAATTAAATTAAATTAAATTAAATTAAATTAAATTAAATTAAAAATAAAAATAAACACACAGAAGCAGACTATATATCATAACAATAACCACAGCATTATCTATACTTTGTTGGTAGGTCAATTATAGAACAGAGCATATAGTTGTTATTTTTTAACACTTCAATTAATGGTTGCTCTGTTTAACTGAGACATCAGTGGAGACCAAAGTTCTTGGAACATTTGTCCTCTATTATGCTTTTCAAAAGTCAGTTTTTCTAGTGGGAGAAGATGGGCTATCTGATCCTGAAACATTGCAACAGTTGGTGAGGAGTCATTTTTCCACAACAGAAGAATACATTTCTTGGCAAAATATGTCATAATAATTAATAGTCTGTATTTTTTTGAGTCCGTTCGAATATCTGGTAAATCATTTAATAGGTAAACACACAGAGATGCATTGAATTGTATTTCCAAGACAGACTTTGTGAATGAGTGAACCGAGTTCCAAAAATCCTTCAATTTTTCACAGTGCCAAAACATATGCATATATGTCCCCTGTTTGTTTTTACATCTAGGACAGTTCAAGGAGTTTTCTCTGGAGATCTTATGCATTTTTATTGGAGTTAAATAAAATTTCTGGATAAATTTAAAATTGGCTTCTTTGATTTTGTTACTTGTGAAAGGAAAGTGTATTCTGTCAATAATATTTTGCCAGGTGTTTTCATCAAGTTTCATTGCAAGGTCAGACCGTCTCTTTTAAAGACGTTCGTTCAGCCTTCGGTCCGGCTTTCACGGTCTACCAAGGCCACACCTTCATAGGCCACGTCCTTCGAAGGATGCGTCCCCTGAATTAAGACCATGCCTCTAGTCCAGACCTGTCGTTAGGCATGTCTGGAGCCATGTTTACATCTATTGACCCTCTCCTTTTGTGTGTGTGTGTGTGTGTGTGTGTGTGTGTGTGTGTGTGTGTGTGTGTGTGTGTGTGTGTGTGTGTGTGTGTGTGTGTGTGTGTGTGTGTGTGTGTGTGTGTGTGTGTGTGTGTGTGTTACAGGAGATGTCTGGGGCCTGGCAGGAGTACGTGAGTCTGGAGAGTTCGGTGGAGCAGCTGAGGAAGGCCATGCAGGCGCACATGAACCACAGCTCCACCCCCCAGGTAGGGGTGTGGACCACAGAAGCACCTGGTGCCTCCCTTCCCCACCAGACCCCCTTAGGGAAGACTTTGAAAAGGGACACAACGCTTCAGAGCTGGTGCACTTCCTTTAAGGTGCTGCGTGGAAGATGATTAGTTTAGAGGTGTTCCATGACAGAGTGTTGTGTGTTCCATGTCAAATTGTTGTGTGTTCCATGACAGAGTGTTGTGTGTTCCATGACAGTGTGTTGTGTGTTCCATGACAGAGTGTTGTGTGTTCCATGACAGTGTGTTGTGTGTTTCATGACAGAGTGTCGTATTCTTTATAACGGTATGTTTTGTGTTTCATGACTGAGTTTTGTGTGTTCCATGACTGAGTGTTGTGCGTTCCATGACAGAGTGTTGTGTGTTTCATGACAGAGTGTTGTGTGTTTCATGACAGAGTGTTGTGCGTTCCATGACAGAGTGTTGTGTGTTTCATGACAGTGTGTTGTGTGTTTCATGAGTGTGTTGTGTGTTTCATGACAGAGTGTTGTGTGTTTCATGACAGAGTGTTGTGTGTTTGCTGCAGCAGGAGAAGACGGAGCTGAAGCGTGAACTGTGGAGGATCGAGGATGTGATGGCCGGACTGAGCAGCAGTAAGACCAACTACAGGATCACCATCCAGTCGGTCCAGAACCCAGGTAGGACCCCCAGAACCCAGGTAGGACCCCCAGAACCCAGGTAGGACCACCAGACCCAGGTAGGACCCCAAGAACCCAGGTAGGACCCCCAGAACCCAGGTAGGATCCCCACCCAGTCTGTCCCCAGGTAGAACCACCACCCAGTCTGTCCCCAGGTAGGACCACCAGCCAGTCTGTCCCCAGGTAGGACCCCCACCCAGTCTGTCCCCAGGTACGACCAACAACCGTGAGATCAGGTGGGATCAGGAAAGATCAGGTGGGATCAGGTGGGATCAGGAAAGATCAGGTGGGATCAGGTGGGATCAGCTAGGATCAGCTAGGATCTGGTAGGATCAGTTTGGATCAGGTGTGATCAGGTAGGATCCCCAAACCACCACACTGGGCGAATGCTCTAGATGAGGAAGTCAGATCATGAGGATTGTATTCATGGATGTTTAAATCTTTTAAGTTGCAATATAAATGCTTGAATAATAAACCAAGATATATCCATATCCATTTGAGACGTTGAGTCAACATTGAATCTGTGTGCTGTTGTGGAATTTAAGTATTTGCTGCACACTGTTTTGTGAGAGGAATTTGAGAACTTAAGAGTGGTGTTTCTAAAGATTTACCCTCCAGAACAGAA
This sequence comes from Gadus chalcogrammus, assembly GCF_026213295.1. Lineage (NCBI taxonomy): Eukaryota > Metazoa > Chordata > Actinopteri > Gadiformes > Gadidae > Gadus > Gadus chalcogrammus. The sequence continues at coordinate 24,389,629 of NC_079420.1, forward strand.
CAAGAGCATACGCTCTGCAGAAGGAGACACAACTGGTTCTGTAATGTTAACAGCATCAATGTCTGCAACGCATAGTTAACCTTGACATTATAGATTGATTGCATTCTGAAGAGAACAAGAACATATTTGGATTTAAAGTCATCTGGTGTTGAATACATATTGTAGTTTTATATGACTGTGCTTCTGTCTTTTCTATCAAAATAAGAATTCATATTAAAAGCATCCAGACCAGGGGCCTGTACCCATCAGGTAGTGATCATCAGGATGTAACCGTGGTTACAGCCATCAGGATGTAACCATGGTGACAACCATCAGGATGTAACCATCAGGTAGTGATCATCAGGATGTAACCATGGTTACAACCATCAGGATGTAACTATCAGGTAGTGATCATCAGGATGTAACCATGGGTACAACCGTCAGGATGGAACCATAGTTACAACCATCAGTAAACAGGATGTTACTGTCAGGATGTAACCATCAGGATGTAAACAGGATGTAACAGTCAGGATGTAAACAGGATGTAACCGTCAGGATGTAAACAGGATATTACCGTCAGGATGTAAACAGGATGTTACCGTCAGGATGCAAACAGGATGTTACCGTCAGGATGTAAACAGGATGTTACCGTCAGGATGTAAACAGGATGTTACCGTCAGGATGTAAACAGGATGTTACCGTCAGGATGTAAACAGGATGTTACCGTCAGGATGTAAACAGGATGTTACCGTCAGGATGTAAACAGGATGTTACCGTCAGGATGTAACCATCCTCCTCCCCCTTTGTTCCAGAGAGGAAGCTGGTGCCCTCCCTGTCTGAAGGAGTGTTGACCCAGCCTCCCTCCTGCTACTCCCCCCCGGGCCTTCTCTCTCTCCCCCACGGCGCTGCAGAGCACTGGGTCAGTACCCCCCCCCCCCCCCCCCCTAATGACCTCACCTCATGATGACGTGTTCCTCAAGTGTTCTCACGAGTGTTGGTCCTCACAGTGCGGCCCCCCCCAGGTGGAGGACGGCGCCCCCCCCCGGCCCCCCCTGCCTAGCCTCTACGACTACGAGGACACCCCCCCCGCGGTGCCCCCCCTCCCCAGGGAGGCGGCGGCGGTGGTCCGCCACACCTCGGTCCGCGGGCTGAAGAGGCAGTCGGACGAGAGGAAGCGGGACCGGGAGAGCGGGCAGTACCCCCTCAACGGGGACTGTAAGGTAACCTGGGGGGTCCGGGGGGTCCTCAACGGGGACTGTAAGGTAACCGGGGGTCAACGGGGACTGTAAGGTAACCGGGGGTCCGGGGGGTCCTCAACGGGGACTGTAAGGTAACCTGGGGGGTCCGGGGGGTCCTCAACGGGGACTGTAAGGTAACCTGGGGGGTCCGGGGGGTCCTCAACGGGGACTGTAAGGTAACCTGGGGGGTCCGGGGGGTCCTCAACGGGGACTGTAAGGTAACCGGGGGGGTCCGGGGGGTCCTCAACGGGGACTGTAAGGTAACCGGGGGTCAACGGGGACTGTAAGGTAACCTGGGGGGTCCGGGGGGTCCTCAACGGGGACTGTAAGGTAACCTGGGGGGTCCGGGGGGTCCTCAACGGGGACTGTAAGGTAACCTGGTGGTCCTTATGTTGTCATCTAGGGGTCCCTCCGCCACTCTCTTTATTCATGACAGTAGTAACCGTTATGGAAACTATCACAATCTCTACTTGGTCTCAGTCCTGATCAAGATGAGCTCTCCTGATTGTTCCATTACAAAACATTGAATTTCTTAACTTATTCCTATTTTTAATTATAGTAGTTTTCCCATTTTCTTGAGCCAGAGCGTTTAAAGAAGGTGACACATTCCTCTGATTGGCAGCTGTTTCGTCCTCTCTGATGAACAGCGCAGGCTTCCCACTGCAACAAACATTTCAAATACCGTTTTAAGCGTGTGCTTTAGACCAAAGGCCTTGATTACAGTGAGACAGTAGTGAAGCAGCAGTTCATTCATTTAAGATTACAAGGAAGAAACTGGTGGGTTTATGTCTGATTGGCCAGGACCCCTGATGCCGCCCATAGGGGTGGGACCCGGTCTGCCCCCTCCGCCCCAGACTCCAAACTCAAGCGGCATGCCAGGTTGGAGAAACTGAACATACACAAGTGAAACGAGACGAGCGCAATATTAAATCGCGCTGGGCTCATCTCATATTTTCAGATCAGCACAATTACTTTGCTAACCTGTTTAGCAAAAATCGGCCTCCTAGGCATCTGTCTTGCAGACCTTCTGTCTCCATCTGTCGAATACAACTGGGACTTTTGCCCGTGTCTTAGCACGCTTGACCACTGGTTCAACTTGGCAATAGAAGGGGTTTTAGGCATAATATAGCAGCCTCAGTCCATCCAGTTTGTTTACGGTACTTGCTATGATGGCTGCAGCACGCTGTGTTTGTGTGACAATTTGTTTAATATCTGGCAAACCGGGCAGTGAATGGGCAGCGGGCGGAGCAAACTCTGAGAATATCCAATCACACGGCCCAGAACATAAAGCAACGTAAAGTGTTCTGACCTGGCATTTATCCTTCAAAGGGCAACATATCGGCTGTAGCCTTGTGATTGGAGAAGACAGTAATGCAACTTTGCATGTTTCCTTAATCTCTGATGATCATCATGGTGCTTTTAGGGTTTCATGGATTTCACCTATAAAAGCCCCTCCCCTGTACCTGAGTGTTGAGGGTTGGCCTCCTGCTGTGGCTCTCAGGGTCCTGTTGGTGGGGAGTGTTGAGGGTTGGCCTCCTGCTGTGGCTCTCAGGGTCCTGTTGGTGGGGAGTGTTGAGGGTTGGCCTCCTGCTGTGGCTCTCAGGGTCCTCTTGGTGGGGAGTGTTGAGGGTTGGCCTCCTGCTGTGGCTCTCAGGGTCCTCTTGGTGGGGAGTGTTGAGGGTTGGCCTCCTGCTGTGGCTCTCAGGGTCCTGTTGGTTTGCTGCTTGGTTGCAGGTTGAACTGCGGTCGTATTTGAGTGAACCAGATCTCCCAGTGATGGACCACAGCAGCGCTGGGTCGGACCCGGACACCCCCTCCTTCTCCGACAAGGGTACCAAGTCATTCACCACTTCATAGAGTATAAACACCTATTAATGTACAACATTCATAACTTCATAGAGTATAAACACCTATTAATGTACAACATTCACCACTGCATAGAGTATAAACACCTTTTAATGTACAACATTCACCACTACATAGAGTATAAATACCTATAAATGTACAACTTTCACCACTGCATAGAGTATAAATACCTATAAATGTACATCATTCACCACTATGTTGACTGTAAATACCTATTAATGTACGCCATTCACCACTATGTAGAGCGTAAATACCTATTAATGTACAACATTCACCACTACATAGAGTGTTAACATCTATCAATGTGCAAAATTCAAAATGTTAATTTAATAATTTGATAAAATCGTCAGTCAAAATGGAAATAATCCTTAACGCTCCTATATTATCCATTGATAGTTACTCAGTTATACTTTAAATTCATGAAGATGTGTCTCAGATTGGTCCAACAATTCCTGGCTGTTACAGGTCTGTTTTCCTCTGGGCTGAACCAGTCCACCTCCATCTCCTCTTACGTCACTCTGAGGAGAGGACCTGGAGGAAGCCAGGCAGCCAGGGTGAGTCAGTGCTTTGGGGGAGGAGCCATGTGCTCACTAACGGGCTAAATGTAAAACGAGAGTTACGTATGTAACTACGGTTCTGTGAATTCCGGATGACTACCAGAAGCAGTGCTTTAGCACAGGATGTATCCCACTCGTGCAAGAGCAGGTTCTGCTGCCGCAACACAGCGTGGAGAGCAGCGACATTGCCCTGTAGAACCTGGTGACAGTGCATGGCAAGGAGCAGGTCGCCGCCCCACATATATCCTCTAGAGGTACATCCCATTTGACCTTAAAGGGCACGGGCAGGCCCTTGGTCTTTTATGTCTCAGAGATGGCCTCAGCAATCCAGTTGGACAGCCTCTGTTTGGAGAAGGCGTGGCCCCTCCTGTGTCCGCCGTAGCAGACAAAGAGACTATCAGACTGGCGATTCACACTGCCCCTAGGGCTGAGAGGGGGGTTGACAAAGCGCTTCCAGGACCAAGGGCAGGTCCCTTAACCAGAGGTGGAGGTGTCAACACCCGTGGGCAGATACGCCCTGCTCATCCATTGCTGGAGTGCGAGGAGGCGCTGGACACCCTGACCCTCCTGTGCCTGGGTTGCCGGGGGTTTAACTGTAGTCCGTTTGTCCATACCTGGAGGGGACGCAGCTCTAGGAGGCCCAGAATGCAAACCGCAGGAACTGCCTGTACCGCTGCGCCATCGGAATGTGGAAGCATACGTCCTTCTATTTGAATGACTTGAGCCAGTCTTCTGGCGTAATCGCCTGGAGGACCTCTACAGTGTGCAGCCTTTGGAAGGGTTAAGGCTCGAATAAGGGAAGACTCAGATCTTAAAGTTTCCAGCCTAATTGCCACTGGTTTAGTAAATGGCAGCCCTGGAGAACCATTGAGCCCTAACCTGCTGGTTGTGAGGCTTCTAGCGCAAAGAGAGACCAGTTATTCCAACGGTTTGTTTTCTGATTGTTGGTTTACGTTCAACCTGCGAAAGCGAAATTCTGCGAGAAGAGAGAAGGGACAAACTTCAGGATGAAGGGGGCATTTATGTTATCGGGTGGATGGTACCCTACGTCATCCAGGGTGGACCTGCAAGAAACGAGAGGGATACACCCAGTGCTGAAGCACAGCCTCCTGTAGTCAGTAGGAATAAAGTAGAACGCCCTTTTCCTGTAAAACACTCATACTAATGTTCCCATGTATCCCCCCCCCCCCCCCAGGAGAGGCCCCAGAGTGCCTTGGACCAGATGTATGCAGTGTCACACGGCGCCCCCGCCCCCCCCTGCCAAACCCGGGGCCGCATGAGCGCTGAGGAGCAGCTGGAGCGCATGAAGCGCCACCAGAGGGCGCTGGTCCGCGACCGCCAGAGGAACCTCAGCCAGGGGGAGCGGCCGTGCTCCTCCGGCAGCCCCCCCCAGCGCTGCTCTTCCAGGACGCCCTGGAACCAGGGCCAAGAGCCATCCCCTTCCGTATGTTACCCCCACACCACGCTGGGCTCCAGCGGGCACGGGGACCGGCCCCACCAACGCCGCTACGCAACGCTGCAATCGTCAACCACATAACAAACCTCACAGGGTGCTCACCCGCTAACACTCCGTCCCCTACTGTGTGGAGCACTAACAGGCCGCTTGGGGACCAGAGCTTGCTTGGGGACTAGAGGCTTGGTGAACGGTGTATGATGGGCATGCTGGGAACTCTGATGGCCAACATGCGCACAGATGGAACTCTGAGTAGAGCAAAAAGTGACTTCAAAAGAGACTTTAAAAGGAGTGACTTTAAAATGAGTCATTTCAAAAAGGATTACTTTAAAAGGCCCTTGTGTACTTGAACCCATTTCAAAATCAACCCTAGACACACAAAAGACACACCCACCCATGATTTCACCATAGAGTTGATTTTGTAATAGCTTTTAATGACCACCACTTTAATCAAGTTGGGTTAAAATAAGGGCCTCTTATTAAGGTTGTTGGTTCTCCAGTGGTCCCTCTTAGCACTGCCTCCCCCTCCCACTGACACAAACTGAATGTAGGTCCATTCACCAAAAGTAGGGGACAAATACAACCCTTTTGTTTTAATACCAAATACTAGAAATCTGCCCATGCATGTGCGCCTATATATATTTACTGAGGGATATTTTCAGTATACAATTGTACAGTTCTATTTTTTTTAGATTTAGATGTCATATAAAGGAGTGTGAGGGTGGGGGTTGATTATGATGATGATGTTGATGTGTTCAGGGGAAGATCATGAAGAAGGAAGAGGGTTTGAATCATCTCAGCTCTCTGCTTTCTTTTCTCCTGAAGAGATCCAAGTGCCTTGTTCTGCTGGTGTTACCTAACCCTCTGGTGTTACCTAACCCTGGTGTTAGCTTACCCTCTGGTGTTGGCTAACCCTCTGGTGTTAGCTTACCCTCTGGTGTTAGCTAACCCTCTGGTGTTGGCTAACCCTCTGGTGTTGGCTAACCCTCTGGTGTTGACTAACCCTCTGGTGTTGGCTAACCCTCTGGTGTTGGCTTACCCTCTGGTGTTACCTAACCCTCTGGTGTTGGCTACCCCTCTGCTGCTGTTAGCTAACCCTATTCTCCTTTGCAGTGTAGTTCCACTTATTCAACTCAATGTCTTCAACATTATTCCCAGGTTGTGTCTGAAGGATTGCGTATTCTGCGAATTTGAGAAATCCCGCCAAAGTTCCAATATTTCAACTTGAGCGAACGCGCAAATGAGGACGATTTTGCTTAGTTTGCGCAAGTGGAATCCCATGAAATCTGCGTGAACTGTGTCGCTTGCACTGAGCCATTCGCGTCTAATTAGCTTTTCGTGTTAAAGCACCTTAAACCTTTCCTTTCAGGCACAGGGCAGGGGTGCAGCCATCCCTGCCTTCACCTTTATTCCACATTATATTTCCCGAGACCGTCCCTCTTTCATTGGCAATCAGCTCAAATTGGAATAAACCTGACTAGCCAAAGCCAAATAACTGACGCGTCACTAAAACAGGCAGCAGCTGTCCGCCCAAATATGACCAAAGCATCCCCACTGTAGGGGGTAACATGGTCCGATGTGACGCAGTAGATGGTCGTTCTCGTCTTATGTATTGGAGATGGCTTGTGTTTAACATTGATTCTGTATGCTTTTAGCTGTAGGCTATGGTAAGCTGGCACTCGATGAAGATGCTTAATGACCTTCAGGAACACAGAAGGAAAATGCAAATAATAATAGATTGCCAATTGTATATTAGTATATACTAGTTTGTTAATAAATCATTTACATTTTCCATGAAATTATTTTATTAACCTGAAGCATACAGTGAGCGATATTTTTTTCACTTCCATCAAATTGTTGGATATTTTAATACCTACTACCTTCAATAGATTCTAGTTTTTTCTAGACCGAAACCAGAGAAACTTTTTAAATGTACTATTTTATCTGCCATAATTACATCAACATTGAAACATGTTTACACTTTTTCTTACTTACTCTATTTTTTACTTGCCTGCACCCACATATGATCACATCTTTTTCACATCGCTTAGTTAAAAACAAGATGTCTCAACTTTGTTGTTCTAACTTTTGTACTGAGTTTGGAGCTCCAGCCAGTCTCTCCTAGAGAGAGCGTGCTCATGTCTGCTTTAACATGGAGGACAGACAAACCAGGCTGAAATGCACTGTTTGAACTAGAGAATGCATATCTGGGTGTTATTAGAATCCTTAGAGTACACGTAAAAGATGTTGTCACATATTTGCACCAAAATGTAAGGATGATTTAGATCTGATTGAATTGTGGAATCCTGAAATATTGAATATGAAATATTGGTGCATTTGTCCATCTCAGTTATGAATTTTAAATGACTACACCTTCCTGGTGTATCTTTCATAGTTAGAAACTGGGAATGACTGAACTAACTGCTATAAACAGACTATATCTGGCGAGGTGAGGACGTAGATAGCCACTGTGTTGAGTGTTAGCATTGCAGCAGTAAGAAGGAAAGTAAACGGCTTATTCTCTTGAACCTGTAATCGTGACGCAGCACACTACTCCTTTCAGCACTGTTTTAACATAACAACATGTAGACATTTGCACTGGACAATAAAAAGCGTTTCTTGCTTCAAAATATTTTCTGTATTTTCTGAGGAAGGGGTTTGGTCAACACTTTCGGGATCACTGGCTGGCTCTCCTCCTCCTTCATCCTCCTCTTCCTCTCCTCAACTCCTCATCTCACCCCTCCTCAGCATCTCTTGCCTTCCACTTGCTCTTCACTTATTCTCTTCTCTTTCTCCTCCTTCCCTCCTCCTCTTCCTCTCTTCGCCTCCACTCTTCTTCCTCCTCCTCTCCTCCCCCTCTCTCATCTGTTTAACCCGTGTGCTGGACCAGGCATGGGATGCTGTTTGTCAGTGTGTTCCAGCGATGCAAGGGGAGGACTGCATGCATGGCTTTGGTGCTCCAATCTTCACTTGCTCAATTTCATGCACACACATGAATGCATATAGTTCACCAGCAGTTAAAATGGTGTGAAACCAAATGGTTTCCTCAGCCTGTAGTGAACTATTCAGCTTGCTGTAGTGTCCCTTAGCTCACCGTCATCAACCCTTCATAACTGTGTAATAGGCTGTCATATTGTTATTATTTTTGCTGCAGATTCATTAGGTAGTATTGAGTAAATTGTTAATCAATGGCCCATGCAGTGTGTAGCCTCTCTCCACCCATGCTGTGGTCTTGGTGACGAGGCGGTCACAGATGGACCTCCCATCAGACTCATTCTTATTCTCTAATGTGAACGTTGAAGACTCCTCCATGGGAGCCCATGCATCAGTCAGGGGGTCCGCCCTGTGAACCGGGCCCCCGGCGCCGCCTGGATACCGCTCCCCTCCAGGGGTTCGACCCCCGAGAGGAGCGGCCAGGGGCCGAGGGCCAGAGCGACGAGGGCCCGGGGACGGAGAGAGGCAGCGGCCAATCGGAGGGCTGGATGTATCCTTCCTGCGTCGCGAGAGAGATGGACCTGGAGCCTGTGGACTACGACCTGGACCTCAGTCGAGAGGTAGCCTGGCCTCTGAACGGAAAACCCCTGATGAATTACCCTGAGCGGCACTGGTGTTTAACGTCCTCTAGGACCCTGGTGGGGGTTAGATATGTCTAGATACATCTGTGTGTGTAATACGATACCATAGATACATCTCTGTAATAAGGTACAGTAGATACATCTCTGTAATACGATACCGTAGATACATCTCTGTAATACGATACCGTAGATACATCTCTGTGATACGATACCGTAGATACATCTCTGTAATAAGATACAGTAGATACATCTCTGTAATACTATACCGTAGATAAATCTCTGTAATAAGATACAGTAGATACATCTCTGTAATAAGATACCGTAGATACATCTCTGTAATAAGGTACAGTAGATATATCTGAGTATTAAGGTACAGTAGATACATCTCTGTAATAAGGTACAGTAGATACATCTCTGTAATAAGGTACAGTAGATACATTTCTGTGTAATAAGATACAGTAGATACATCTCTGTAATAAGGTACAGTAGATACATCTCTGTAATAAGATACAGTAGATACATCTCTGTATTAAGATACAGTAGATAAATCTCCGTAATAAGATACAGTAGAAGCCTCTCTTTAATAAGATATAGTAGATAGTCTGTGTAATAAGATACATCAGATACGTCTCTGTAATAAGATACCGTAGATACGTCTCTGTATAATAAGATGCAGTAGATATGTCTCTCTGTAATAAGATACAGTAGATGAGTCTCTGTGTAAAATGATACAGTACTCTCTGTGTAATAGGATACAGTACTCTGTGTAATAGGATACAGTACTCTCTGTGTAATAGGATACAGTAGGTCTCTGTAATAGGATACAGTACTCTCTGTGTAATAGGATACAGTACTCTCTGTGTAATAGGATACAGTAGGTCTCTGTGTAATAGGATACAGTACTCTCTGTGATATAGGATACAGTACTCTCTGTGTAATAGGATACAACTCTGTGTAATAGGATACAGTAGGTCTCTCTGTAATAGGATACAGTACTCTCTGTGTAATAGGGTACAGTACTCCCTGTGTAATAGGATACAGTACTCGCTGTGTAATAGGATACAGTACTCTCTGTGTGATAGGATACAGTACTCTCTGTGTAATAGGATACAGTACTCACTGTGTAATAGGATACAGTATTCTCTGTGTAATAGGATACAGTACTCTCTCTCTGTAGTAAGCGGTCTGAGTTGATCATGTGTCCGTCCCCCCTCAGCTCTCCAGACCCCCTAAGGTCCCCATCCCAGAACGCTACGTGGAGTCGGACCCGGACGAACCCCAGAGTCGAGAGGAGCTGGAGAAGCGCTCCCAACGGGCCCAGCGCATCAGGACCCTGCTGGCCAAGTCCAGGTCAGACCTAGACCCAGCCCTCCAGGTCAGACCTCCAGGTCAGACCTCCAGGTCAGCTCTCCAGGTCAGACCTCCAGGTCAGACCTCCAGGTCAGACCCAGCCCTCCAGGTCAGACCTCCAGGTCAGACCCATCGGTTACTGTCGGTTGTCTGCAGTAATGAGCATATCAGATGACCTCATCCAGTCAGTGTGTCCCTCCCAGACGGGACACCAGGCATACTGTCAGGAGATATAGTACAAGACAATGATAAAATATAGACACGGAAAAATCTCTTACTCAGGTTAGTATTTGTTATGGACATATAGCTATGTTTAACGTTTAAGTCTTATAAACATGTGTGACGTCACCATAGGCTGACTTTTCTTAGCTCGGCTGATCAAGGTCACATCTGGTGGTGAAATTAGTTCCCTAAATAAAAGGCTAAATGGTCTCAAGTGGACCCTCTTAGCAGTGGCCCCCACCAGCCCCAAGTGGCCCTCCACTGACTCAAGTTAATATAAGATTGTAAAGTTACCTCAAATATTTGTTTTTTTATATATTTAGCAGACGATGTAAAAGCCGCTACTTCTACTGAGTTTCATCGATCGGATCAAGGGGTCAAGGGTCATAGTCAACCTGCCTAAGGATGAAACAGGAACTCTGTTGAATGGGGAGACACTGTCAAACCCCCTGAACCCTAGACTACACTGTCAAACCCCCTGAAGCCTTGACTACACTGTCAAACCCCCTGAACCCTAGACTACACTGTTAAACCCCCTGAACCCTAGACTACAATGTCAAACCCCCTGAACCCTAGACTACACTGTCAAACCCCCTGAACCCTAGACTACACTGTCAAACCCCCTAAACCCTTGACTACACTGTCAACCCCCCTGAAGCCTAGACTACACTGTCAAACCCCCTGAACCCTAGACTACAATGTCAAACCCCCTGAACGCTAGACTACACTGTCAAACCCCCTGAACCCTAGACTACACTGTCAAACCCCCTGAGAACCCCCAGTCTATACGGTCAAACAAACTAGAATATACTGTCAAACCCCCTGCACCTTCCACCACACTCTCCTCCCCAGCGTACCATTTGTGTATGTGTGTGTGTTGGTATGCTGCCCAACCAACCCATGAGTGTATGTGCAGTGTCCACAGCCTGCAACCGGCCCTCGGCCCCTCGCTGGACTTCACCCCGCTGGACTTCAGCGAGCTGGACTCGGTGCTGCAGCAGCAGGAGAGGATCATGAGCGTCTCCCAAGCTCTGGCCTCTGAGGCCTCACGCAAGAGCAAGCTGGTTGCAGGTCTGTGTTCACGCGAACGCACATGCCTATACACACATACTCCCACATTTGTCCTGAAGCGTGTCCACTCGGACATCGTGCTGCACCTTAAATGGGCTGCAGGTATGATTTGAGAGTTGGAGAGAGCAGGAAAGCAAGATTTGCAATTTGTTGCATTCACACATCTGTGATGAACAAGCAGGATTAATTATCCAAACCATTCAGGGAAGAGAAGCCCTGAATGGTTAGAAACTGCTGATACATTAAGGTGTGGCGAATTAGAAACACACATTCTTACAGCCCGTTTCACTAACTAATATCAGACTGATGGCTTTTGGCCGTTTCTACAAATCATCTCCAATAATGACTCTTGAATCCTACCTGAAGCACCTTTAATGTACATTATATGAAGGTATATTGCTGTAAATTAATCACTGGGGATAGTAGATTACTAGATGTTTTTCATAGTTTCAACTAACGATGGGAAGCAATATTCACGAATTGCAAATTCTACCGTCAGCGAGAACCGTTAAGGTGTACTAACTGCGGCTCTTATTCTTAATTTGTTTAATATTTAAGAAGTTCTGACATAAATCTGATTCCATACATATGACACCATTGACATGCAACTCAAGTAGGTCTTGTAGTTTTTAGATATTTAGATCCAGAAAAGGTGACCAATTATACGTGTCAAACACACGGTAAGCTGTGCATCATAATAATTTGGAGGTTCAGTTCATCTGTGAATGAATACTGTGTCGATGACGCTGCATTGTACTGCCTGCTGGGTAACTCATGGTTTGTGTTATTGCATGCTGTGCAGAGGGACGGACGGACAGACTGCTGGTAGGTACACCTTCCTGGGATTCTTGGTGTTTTGGTTTTATGTCCGGGCTGTTTGGGTTTCTTCAGGGAATGGGCACAGACCCAGAGCATGAGAGATGTGAACTTGTGGTGTGTAATGTGATCACGATGTGTACCTATCGAAAACTAAACGTCCCCTGGGCTCCTCCGCCGTCAGTGGGAGGAGCTCATCAGATTTTTTGCTGGAGGCAGGAATCATAATCATGTACTGGTGGTGATGTAATCCATTCGACAAAATAGTTTCACTCTGTTTGCTTTGGCTTGGTTTTACAAAAGGTGTTTTCCACTTTTCTCTTGGTTCAGAAGACTTTTTAAGACTTTTAATAAAGAGTTTAAGAAAGAGAAGAAGGGAAGATCAATGACTGGACATCCCTTAGATCGCTGCTCTGGGATTGTACTGCTGGGTCCTCTGTTGCTCTGAGAGAGATGGATGGCTGCTTTAAGGAGGAGCTCCAATAGTCTCCATAGAATAAACACATTCATAGCTGTGTTTACTAAATAACAAACAAGTTTCAGCAAATTACACAATTACACTTATCATCGTTAACATTAACACATAAATTGAGTAATAAATCATTGTACAAAATATTTTCATTGAGTCTTTATGATCTTAGATTTTTCTGTTGTGTTTTTCTATTCTTTATTTGGATTCTCCTCATTGCGTAGCTCTGGTCATGATCACCTCCTCCACCTTTATATTTGGATTCTCCTCATGGCGTAGCTCTGGTCATGATCACCCCCTCCACCTTTATATTTACATGTTTCCAGTGGGTCTCCCTTTGACTTGATGTTGACATGTTCTTGTCTTTCAGCGAGAGCAACGGCAGACAACTGAAGGCTGATTATGTCAGGAGTGGTCAGCCTCAGGGGCCGTGCACGTGGGAGGCCCGTGCACGTGGGAGTGCAAATGACGGATGAACTAATCATTAGTTAATCATGATTACTGATATAACACATTTAAAATATAGACCAAGATGCTAATTCCTCTTCCTCTGCTCTTCAGCCTTTAAATAGTAGCTATTTGTATCTTTAAGTTTAAAAAGTTACCTTGTTCTTATTTTGTACTCTTTTGCACTCATGATAATAGTGCCTTATGCTATGAGTGAAAAGTTTTACGCCAAATCAATGTTTCACAATCTAGACTTTTATAACTCAATAACAAACTGAAATAGTGGTTATTTTTCTGATCAAATGATTAATGTATTGGATCAATATTCTTATGTCAATGTTGAGGTGTGTTGTGATCACTGCCAAGCCAAATGTCACTGAGCTTTACTTAAGGCTTTGCTCTAACGCAGACACACGTTAAAAAGGAAAGCCAAAGGTTTATAAAAGGAAGGGTTGTTTCATTAAAAATGTGGTTTTATTCTAAGATCATTTTGTACATTTTGTCGATGTCGGTTGTCTGCAGTAATGAATGGTTGTCTTGGCTCATGCTGTTATCAAGGCTTTACATCTAGAAAACGTTCAATACCTTGTTATGAATAAGTTATTTCCTCAGGACACATTATTCATTGATTCATTCTACAATATTGGATACATACAGTGTTAGATACTCATGGTCTGTTCTAACTTATTGATTCTTATCCATCCTCTCTAAGAAGAGCTCAAGCCTTCTCCATGTACTGATTTTAGATTGTTTAATGCCTGCTTTCCGAACCCAGGGTATTGTGATCATTTGTTTTAAAGACTTATTCAGACAAGCAGCAGATGATAGGACTGCTCTGGAAAATGACATCCTGGTGGGATCAATTCAATTCTTTGCTGATTGTATTGAATTTGAACCTCATCTAAAAGACCTGATTAGATATTGTCATGACGCAGGTGTGCGACCAAATGGGAACATGCACATAAGGCTTGGATAGCCGCAGTATGTGCAGTAACTCACAGCCACTAGCCAGAACCTCTTCCCCCAAAACACTGCTTACTAAAGTCAAAAATACTGCTTGAGTGACAGCATCTCACCACGACTGGTGTCTTTAGACAGAGCCCACTTCGCTGTGGCTGTATTCTCAGTTATCAGCCCACACAAACACAGGAAGGGCCTTAATGGCCCCCCCCACCCAGGGCTCTGGTGGGTTCCGTTGAGCCAGCAGACCTGATGCAGGAGCACCTGGAGAACAGTCTGAAGTGAACAACGCTGAACACACCTTATCTGATAACAGCAGATTGCTGCTACCGCCGTTTATTGACCTCTCTCCAGTTTCTAGACATATTCAAGTGTATCTAATGCTTAGTGCCCATTACACATGATGCCACCCATACAAAAAAAACATTGAAATAATCTAAAAGTTGGCAGTTCAATTCTGACACGGTGACACACTGAGCAGTGGAGAAGAGTGTCCGACGTTAACGACAGGTTGACGTTTCCTCAGAACCGGCTGCTTTACAGGCTGAAGGCTTTGAAACGAGTAACCCGTCAAATAAGATACTACTCAATAAGAAAACAACAATACACCAATGTTCAGAAGCCTCCTGGGCCAGGGAGCCCGGTCCTATGTGGACTTGACAAAGGCCATTTTGTAGCTCCGACTCTTCTTGTCATCCTCATCCTCGTCGTCCTCGTCCTTGTCGTCCTCGTCTTCGTCGTCCTCGGACTGTGATGGCTCTGAGGGGGGGCTCTCTGGCTCAGGGAGTGAGGCGGTCCCCGGGGGCCCTGCTGGCCCCTCTACGGCGCCCCCTGCGGGGGGCCCTGCTGGCCCCTCCACGGCGCCCCCTGCGGGGGACCCCGCTGGCCCCTCTACGTTGCCCCCTGCAGGGGTTCTGGGCTCGTCTGCTTTGGTCTGGTTCTCTGCCGCTTCGGACGGGAAAGACTCCGCCTGCCAGGTGACAGGGTGGGGGGGTGAGTGCAGGTGTTAGGGCCGCTATGGGTCTACTTGTAGATCATAATTCATATGCAACGCTATCTGCATATGCCTTTAGATCCCTCGTTATTTAAGGGGAGGGGGGAAACAAAGGTGTTATTTAGAACCCCGTTACAATTCTAGCCTTACATCAGCTGCATCTGGGCATTTCAAACTGCACTAAGATTATGCCAACCAACCCTGATGAAAGGGGAAAACACTGGTTATTGCCCTTCCACAGAAGCAAGGCATTAGGAGTTTCACACCTTATTTATATTTGCTATTCGTGAACTGCACGGGTCTGCTCAAGTCAACAACTGAAATGTTTTGCCATCACACGCAACTTTTTAAAACTTTTTAAAGCTCTGAAAGCAGAGTATGTGAACTGCCCATGTACAGCGATGGGAGGATGAACTGAATGTCAGGGTGAACCGGGGGTCAGGAGGTTAGACCCAGCCTCTTCACCTCACTGAAGCCCCGCCCATATTCCTCACCTAGCTGAAGCCCCGCCCACAGAGTCCTCACCTGGCTGAAGCCCCGCCCACAGAGTCCTCACCTGGCTGAAGCCCCGCCCACAGAGTCCTCACCGTGCTGAAGCCCACCGAGGCCTCACCTGGCTGAAGCCCCGCCCCCAGAGGCCTCACCTGGATGAAGCCCCGCCCACAGAGGCCTCACCTCGCTGAAGCCCCGCCCACAGAGGCCTCACCTCGCTGAAGCCCAGCCCACAGAGGCCAAACCTCGCTGAAGCCCCGCCCACAGAGGCCTCACCTCGCTGAAGCCCAGCCCACAGAGGCCTCACCTTGTTGAAGCCCCGCCCACAGAGGCCTCACCTCGCTGAAGCCCAGCCCACAGTGCCTGCGGTTGCGTCCAGACAGCTTCCCGTCCATCCCCTGGTGGTACTGCTCCTCCAGCTCCCCTCGGATCTTCTGGTCCTCCGTCCCTGAGAGAGGACACCGGTCAGAGGGTCATTAGAACAAAACCACTACATATAGAAACCATTGAGTAGCCCAGCCCCCCTGGAGTACAGATGAGTCTTGAGGGTCTCACCGCTGCGGAAGTGGGACGTGGACTTGTGGTCCCCGATGACCAGGCGTCCGGTGGGCTCCTTCTGTTGGACAGACAGACGGCTCAGCGTTAAGAAAGACGGACAGACAGACAGATGGCTCAGTGTTAGGACGGACAGACGCTCAGCGTTGGGACAGACGGCTCAGTGTAAGGACAGACAGATGGCTCTCTCTCTCTCTCTATATATATATTTTTTTATATAAATAAATGTAGGATTACGCTTGTTATTTAGAAGGGTCACTGTGGTCAGTCTTTCATGTGTCCATTGTCATTTTTTGTTGTCATTTGTGTTTGCTAGATAAGCACACTGACCATAAGCAGCTGCTGTTGGTTCCCAGTGGCCAGGGCCGTCCTGGAGACGGTGTGTAAACCCCAGCTGGCACCCTTTGCTCAGCCCTTTCTAATTGTTAAGCGTTCGCATATCAGGTGGTCCTCAAAAGTATTGGATGACAATGGAGGAGTTTAGCTCCAGTCCAGGGAACCACGGTGAAACACCGGGCTGAGGGGGAGGTAACGGGCTGTGGGGGGGAGGTAACGGGCTGTGGGGGAGGAGGTAACGGGCTGTGGGGGAGGAGGAGGTAACGGGCTGTGGGGGAGGAGGTAACGGGCTGTGGGGGAGGGGGAGGTAACGGGCTGTGGGGGAGGGGGAGGTAACGGGCTGTGGGGGAGGGGGAGGTAACGGGCTGTGGGGGGGGAGGTAACGGGCTGTGGGGGAGGGGGTAACGCACCTTGCTCGCTCCCATCAACCGCAGAAACTTCTGCTTCCTCTCATCGCTGCCGAGGTCCACGGCCCCCCACTGGGTGGGGCCCTCCTGAGGAGACAGAGAGCTGGTCATCAGGAACCCTTCTGAATCAATAACGTCTCTTGGTAGATGGAGACTTGCCGGGATGACGGCCCAATGACCGGACAGTTGCTCTGAAACCTTGCCATTCTTGGTGCAATACATCTTATAAACTATATAAAGACATACAACATATACATTTTAACTAGATTAAATGGATCATATTGTAATAATTGTATACAATTAAACCCTCTGGATTGCAGCTTTAACATACATTTGGGACCTCAGTGTTATTTGGGGTCGTTCCTGTTGTGTTTAAGTCATTTAATTTAATAATTAAGAGGTTTAACCAACGATGATATATAATACTTTGACTTAAAGTCAAGTTTTACACGATACACTACAGACAACACAAACACATGAGACTCAAAACCCGAACAGCTGAGACTGCTGCACCTCGCGGAGCGACTACTCTGCAGAGGAGCTGACCAATAGAAACACAAGGACCCACGTGGCTCGGTGAGACAGGTCGCTTGGTCCCGCGGAGGCCCTCCGGAGAACTCATCATAGACCAACACTTCTGATACCACGGCTCTGCACCGGGGCGATCTAATCCAGAACGACAAGAGGAGCTGAATCTACCAGCATTAAAACGTCACTTCCGATTCCGTGTTTGTTCTTTAGTCTGCAGCCGATGCTGCCCCCTAATGGCGTGACGTCACATGACCAGGTGACAATGCTGCCCCCTATCGGCAGCACGTCGCATGACCACATAACGTCATCATACATGAGGTTGAGAAAGGGGTAAACCTTCCCTGTAATAGATGAAAGAACTAGAAATTCTTAGTAAAAAGAACAATACAACTTTTATTTTTCTATAAATTATAAATTCTATGATAAAACGAACCATTTACACGCACGCACACACACACACACACACACACACACACACACACACACACACACACACACACACACACACACACACACACACACACACACACACACACACACACACACACACACACATATATATATACATATATATATATATATTTATTTAAATACACTATGCATTATTATTATTATTAGTAGTAGTAGTAGTATTTTATCTGTTTGTTTCCCTCTTATCGTTAAGGGCTCGTGTTTCTCGTGAGGTTAAAGCGCCACCAGGGGGCGCCAGAGGGAGCTGATGGGGACTCGGCTGATCAGAGGCCAGCCGAATCTGAATTGCTTTTATTACATCTTATTGTATCTTATCTTACGTAAGTATACGAGTACAATTCTTAGGCTTGGTTCCTTAAAAGCCACATAGCAGCAAAATTACGAGATAAAGTAAATAAAGAGAAGTAAACAATAAAAATATGTACAAAATAAGTAAAATAAGTAGCAGCATCTAAATAATAATAATACAATAAAAAAATAAAGTTAGTAATAATAAGAGAAATTAAGACAATGGTAATAAGTAACGACATGTAGAAAAGTGTCAAGTGTTGTTTAAAATCTAAGGGTTCAAGTTGTAGTGGTACCAGCAACGGTTGATTCTAGTGCAAAAATGCATGTGCAAATTACTGAAAAATATGTATTTAAATGATCTTTTGTTGTAGTTTGCGTGGGGTTGGTTTGGGGGTAGTCTACTCGACTAAAGCTGACCTGAAGTTCAATTAAAGTGGGTTGAACAAGGAAACAATTTTATTTATTTATTTTTTACTTACCAGTTGTTTTTTTTAAATGCACACATTGGGCCGAACGCACACTCCTTTATTCGCATTGAAGTGCAGGTCTAGTTCAACTGTAAAATACGATAACGAAATGGTTGTGAAATAGTTTATAGTGCACGCTTTAGCACTTTAAGTATAGCATGTTCTCTCTACGCACTGATGTAGCAAAACACCTCAGACTTGACAACTTATTGGAGTCAAACTGAAGACGACAGAGAGGAATCCTTTATCACCACGTCTCAGTTTGTCTCACTGCTCCTCCTGTCTGTCTGTCTGTCTGTCTATCTCAGTGCTCCTCCTGTCTGTCTCTCTGTCTCAGTGCTCCTCCTGTCTGTCTGTCTATCTCAGTGCTCCTCCTGTCTGTCTGTCTGTCTGTCTGTCTGTCTGTCTGTCTGTCTGTCTGTCTGTCTGTCTGTCTGTCTGTCTGTCTGTCTGTCTGTCTGTCTCAGTACTCCTCCTGTCTGTCTGCTCCTCCTGCTATAACAGACCATAATAGAGACAACAGGCTTCAACCAGTACTAATTGATTTATTCCCCACACACAATTATTCACTTAAATGCATTTAAAGTTGTAATACTAGCACGGCGTTTGACGGAGGTGAAAGCATGCGTGTGTGTATGTGTGTGTGTGTGTGTGTGTGTGTGTGTGTGTGTGTGTGTGTGTGTGTGTGTGTGTGTGTGTGTGTGTGTGTGTGTGTGTGTGTGTGTGTGTGTGTGCGCGTGCGGGTGTGTGTGCGTGTGCGTGTGTGTATGTGTGTTTGTGACAGCGAGAGATAGGAGACATAAAAGGAGTGATAGGAGAGGAGAAGAGTGATAGGAGAGGAGTGATCTAAAGGAGTGATCGAGAGGAGGGATCTAAAGGAGTGATCGAGAGGAGTGATCTAAAGGAGTGATCAAAAGGAGTGATCAAGAGGAGTGATCTAAAGGAGTGTTCGAGAGGAGTGATCGAGAGGAGTGATCGAGAGGAGTGATCGAGAGGAGTGATCTAAAGGAGTGCTCCGGTGCTGGTGAACCGGAGGGGAGGGGTTATCCTCTGGCCTCACGGCCTCACTCCGCCTCCCCTCACAGCGTCGGACGGCTGCTCTCTCTTCAGCTCCGATCCTCTCTCCAGTGATCGTTGTCCCCCTGAAGGTTCTGCCGCCTGACGGCCGTCTTTCTGTCTGTCTGTGTCAGTCAGTCCGCCGTGCAGCACGAGGCTCCCCGCTGACTGAAGTTCCCCAAGTCCGACGGGTCGCGCTGAGCGATGGTGACTTTACGCGCTGAACCAGAGGAGCTTTGAGGAGACGTGTTGTTCCCCCCACCGGGTCACACACCGGGTCCTGGACCAGGAGCAGGACAAGGACTAGCAAGCAGGTAAGAGCCGCCGGTCGCCAACTTGTTGAGTTTGGTTTGATGTGTGTGTGTGTGTGTGTGTGTGTGTGTGTGTGTGTGTGTGTGTGTGTGTGTGTGTGTGTGTGTGTGTGTGTGTGTGTGTGTGTGTGTGTGCGTGTGTGTGTGTGCGTGCGTGTGTGCGTGTGTGTGTGCTTGCGTGCGTGCGTGCGTGTGTGTGTGTGTGTGTGTGTGTGTGTGTGTGTGTGTGTGTGTGTGTGTGTGTGTGTGTGTAGGGGGGGGGGTTCTGTCTGCGGACGTGCGTTCAAAGTTCCATCAGAACCAGTCCACAGGCCGCCTGTCACTCATGATAACCCGCGCCGTACGGGTTTCCTTTACACGCGGACCCGCCGTCGCAGGACTGTGAGGGTCTGAGGAGAGGCTCTGTTCAAAGAGACTGAGAGAAACCTTTTTGCTCACTTTGAAGGGCTGAAGCTTATTGCTGACTTCTGTCGCTTCTTAAAACTTGAAACTGAAATTCAGTTGAGACCACAGAGCAGTAAACACACCGGGCGCATTGTCGCACTAAATAGCCCTCGGATCACTATGGATCACTTTGGATCACCATGGATCAGTATGGATCACCATGGGTCACTATAGATCACTATGGATGGATCACTGACTTTAGATCACGATTGATCAGTTGGCTTGGAGGAGTTTATTTACTCAAGCTAACTTCCTTTGGGTCAAGACAAATGACCCTATACATGGAGATGGTCATTAAGGAGACTCGGACTACAGGATTAGGAATGGAATATCAATCTTTTAAAAATGAATTTGTTTTTATATTCTTGCTGTGGTTTAACCTTAACCTTGAAAGCTTATTCAGAGACACATCCCACCGTGTGTAAAAGGCTTTGAGTTGATAGGCCTCCATGTTGTTCAGCCTGTTGTTTGAGGCGAACTCACCTGAAGGCCGACCTGAGTCCACTGGAGTCCGGAACGCGCTAATTGATTTGGTCAGCATGGCGTTTAAAATAAGGAAGGCTTGATAATAATAATAATACTAATAATAATACTAATAATAATACTAATAATAATACTAATAATAATAATACTAATAATAATACATGATATCAAGATTTCTAAAATATAATAAAAGCATCACTTTAATCCAATTTCTTATCAAGACATTTAATCCACAAGTTATTTTTCAATAACACATTCCACCAAGAAGCCCCGGTCGGGGGGCCTGGGGATGATGTCAGAAGCCACCGGAGGACAACACGCGCTCTGCTGAGGCCTGATAGCTCTTCAGCTCTGGGTGTTGTCTAAACTCACACACGCTGCTCGAGATAAACTCTCTCTCTCTCTCACACACACACACACACACACACACACACACACACACACACACACACACACACACACACACACACACACACACACACACACACACACACACACACACACACACACACACACACACACAGACACACACACACACACACACACACACACACACACACACACACACACACACACACACACACACACACACACACACACACACACACACACACACACACACTGCTCGGAGATAAGCTTTACGCACCGCGCGTCGGGCCGCTGATAGAGAACAGATCCGCGCGCACGGACCACACGCGAACACACGTGTCCGCGCGTTAAATGGAAAAACTATTTTTATTAAACAGATTATGTGTCAATCATTCATCCTAATAGCTTGTTTCTAAATATCTATTAAATGAAAGCGTTATTATCGAACTGATTTAATATCTACTATATCTATATTTTTATATATAGCCGTTGCTATATACATAGTAGGCCTAAATATAGTGTTTTATAGCCTACAGCTCCAATCGAAGAGGAGCTCCTCAGCCACTAGTTAGATGATTTGAACATGGAACAATTTATGGAGTAGAGCCTTCCCAAGCTGCTGGTCTGAAACCCGTCGGACGGGGGGGACGGGGGGACGGGGGGGGGACGGGGGGACGGGGGGACGGGGGCGAAGTTGATCCGGAGGCATTTTGTGTGGAGCAGGTGTCGGAGGGCTGGGGAGGCTGGGGTGGCTGGGGGGGGCTGGGGTCCTCATAAGGTAAAGTGGCATTAGGAGGGCAGACTTATATATAGGCTGCTGCCCAATCAGCACATTGTCCGGGGGGGAAGGGGCAGGGGGGAGGGGGGCAGTTAACAAGTTGTTCTTTCACTGGGTGACATTTACAAAAACATTGAACATTGATTTTTGAACAGTTCTTATATTTCTATCAAAAAAACACGCGCAGTAATTAAGAGGATATTATAAACAATGTTGGATTTTTTTTTTTAAATTGTAGAAATTGTTTTGAAAGAATGCCTGCCTTGAAATATTAACCTCCTCTCGATTTAAATTCAATAATTGTGTGTGTGTGTGTGTGTGTGTGTGTGTGTGTGTGTGTGTGTGTGTGTGTGTGTGTGTGTGTGTGTGTGTGTGTGTGTGTGTGTGTGTGTGTGTGTGTGTGTGTGTGTGTGTGTGTGTGTGTGTGTGTGAGAGCGAGAGAGACACACACAGAGCGTGGGGCTGGCGGGTGTGTTATGAACAATAGATCTAGAATAAAGAATAGATCAGGATGGTTGGTCACACACGTCATCTGATTAAATGTTTAGTTATCCGTGTTTCATTACGGTATTATTATTATGAAGGCTCTGCTCTTTTTCTGTAATTTTCATCAAATAATAAAGGGGCAATATGTATGCATCTATATGTAACAATGGAGATATTTATATATCTATAAATAAATATTGATTATTTATACACACACATATTTGCATCTAATATGCATATATATAGATATATAGATGGATATATAGATGGATAGATAGATAGATAGATAGATAGATAGATAGATAGATAGATAGATAGATAGATAGATAGATAGATAGATAGATAGATAGATAGATAGATAGATAGATAGATAGATAGATAGATAGATAGATAGATAGATAGATAGATAGATACATATCTATCAATATATTTATATGTAACAATTTAAATATATATAGTCTATTTGTTGTTTTCAATTTACGTTTGGTAAGCAGAAAAGTGCTTAGTGGTATTGTGATTTGTGTTGCTTAGCTAGGGTCATAAAATCATGCAATTGCGGCAAAAAAAATATTATATCATTTCATTCTGAAATTATTATGTATGCATAAAAGTACTTTTTTAAATAACTGTGGAGGCTGAATGCAGGACTGAAGCAATAGAAAGAGATGGATTATCAACCCTAGAGCATCGAGGCATTGGTGAAGAACTCCTAGAGGGAAGGAACAAATGAAACCGTTACACCAACGCTCTGCTGTTTAATCACAGCTTCTTGTTCATTGGCACTGTTTTCTGCTTTACATCTAAATGGACACACATGTTCAGCATTACTTATTATTGTTCTGTCTGACTCACCCGCATTCTAAAATTTCTGCATCGCCGTTTCAACCTGATATCACAGCAGGAAGCCCTGATGATTTGTTGTCAGGGTGCTTTGGAAAAGACACCATTCTCTGGATTTTAACATGTGTTGTACAAATACAAATTAAACATTTAGCTCCAAGTATTTCCCCCTGGTTCCTAAGTGCATATTAGCCGCTCTATACTTATCTCAGGCTTAACGACACGCCCAAATTGCAGTCTCTGTGCAGAAAAAAGAAAGGCTGAGGCCCCAGAGAATTGGGACTTAAGGCACGCTGGCAGATGCCTGTTACTCCACCGCAATGCCACTGGAAATCTGAACATATGTGTGTGTCTTTGTGTGTGTGTGTTTGCACTAGATCTATGTGTGTATCATTTGTTAGTAACTTTATGATGCATTGGAATGCAGACCACAGATTTGGTGTGCTTGTGTTGATTGGACTGTTGTGGTGTAATGTGATGCGTGTGTGTGTCAACTCTCCCTGAATGTCTGTGTCTTATCATTGATTAGACTGTGCGCCTATGTGTATGCGTAATATCATTTCCTACCAGTGTGTGTGTGTGACCAGTCCGGTTGTAATTTATGTATGAAAGTGGCACCAAACTAAAAAAGAACATCCCCCTTAACACACACACAAACATGCACACACACACACACACACACACACACACACACACACACACACACACACACACACACACACACACACACACACACACACACACACACACACACACACACACACACACACACACACACACACACACACATCCTTCCAACCAGGTAACCTTGGGAAAGGCACAAACCCATTTTGACGATGGGAGAATACAAAGAGCGTTCCAATTGGTCTGGTCTTCGCTCGCCCCACTCGCTCAATTTTCAGGAAAACCTTCTGCGGTCGTCCATCCACACCTGCTCCCTCCATTCTATTCATGGCCATAATAAACAGATCCTACCTGACACCAGCTCCTCAGCGTTCTACACCCCCCCCACCCCCCAAATGATGGTGACCCTCCCCCCACATGGGACGCTTTCCAATAGCATTTGGTGCACTTATTCCAGAGGCATTTAACCACACACACACACACACACACACACACACACACACACACACACACACACACACACACACACACACACACACACACACACACACACACACACACACACACACACACACACACACACATACACACACACACACACACACACACACACACACACACATATTGATACACACACACACAGACACACGTACATGCACACACACGCACACACACACACACACACACACACACACACACACACACACACACACACACACACACACACACACACACACACACACACACACACACACACACACACACACTCACACACACACACACACACACACATGCACACACACACACACACACACACACACACACACACACACACACACACACACACACAGACACACACACACACACACACACACACACACACACACACACACACACACACACACACACACACACACACACACACACACACACACACACACACACACACACACACACACACACCATTCTTTGTTTTCACATTAATATCTCCTCTCTCTTGCCTTCTCTCTCTCGATCTCTTTTTATCCTTCAACCACTCTCTCTTTCCCTCAAACACACACACATGTGGGCACACATGCACACACATACAAACACACGCAAACAATCACACACACTCACTAGTCTTGGCATTTGTTTCGCACAACCTTCTGTGGACGTTCACATCAACAATGTCATTTTTCTGAATGGTTGGCTTACCCCTTTGATCAATGGTAGATAGGATGCAGACATGCTGCCCTTGTTAGAAAGTAGAATCTCTCAATTTCAAAATATAAATTTGCAACGGCCATCCAACATACATCACCGTATGTTAATGTGAAATGAATGTCTTTAAGTTGTGGTTGGTTTTTAGGCAATTGTATTGCAATATTGCTGCCAGCATCCTTTTGTGCATTGTGCTTACAATTATTTGACCATCAATCTGAAGCCAGTAAGGTGTCCGTTAAAGCACACACTTTTAATGTATATCATATTCTCACTCAACGTATCAGACGCACAACCGGACTGCTTTAAGGAACTTCTGTGTCCTTTTTCAGGATTTAAACCCTGAGATGTTCCTGGAATATTCAAATAAACAGAATTATGCAGAATAAACCAAAACATGCAGCATAACAAAATTAAGCAATATCAATGAACAAGGAGCAATATGGCACCAGGCCGACTGAATACAAACATACGACTGGCTAAGGATCAGATACCATACATCCTTATTTGTTAGGTTGTTAGTTCTGTGTGAAAACTTCTAGCGACACCAGATTAAGTATCTATTTGATAGAAATGTGATCATTCAGACAAAAATGATTATCGTAGAAAAAAAACAACAGGACAGTAAGTGTTTAAAGTGCTGGTCGAGAAATGTATGACTGTGCTGTGACCATGTGAATTTTAGGGTTATCGAATGATGACGGAAATCATGTTCCTCCCTTGTTTCTAATTGGAAACGCATCATTTTGGAAACAAAGTAAGATTTTGTAAGGCTGTACGCAAAACAGATCAGAATCACATGCTGACTGCTGCTGCCAACATTTGGTTACAGTCTGTTTCTTCCATCAAGCTCCCTTTGTTGGTTTCATTAAAAAAATATATAATGGCTAAAATTGGTTCTTCTCTGTTGGACGGAGGCTTTCCAGCCCAGAGATAAACATGTAGACCGTGAAAACAAACCATGGAGGCTCCTGCTCCTCCTCCTCCTCCTCCTCCTCCTGCTCCTCCTCCTCCTCCTTCTCCTCCTCCTCCCCCTCCCCTTCCTTCTCCTCCTCCTCCTTCTCCTCCTCCTCCCCTTCCTTCTCCTCCTCCTCCTCCTCCTCCTCCTCCTCCTCCCCTTCCTTCTCTTCCTCCTCCTCCTCCTCCACCTCCTCATTCTCCTCCTCCTCTTCCTCATTTCTCAAAAAGTTGGGGTGGAAATAATCTGCATTGGTCTTTGGAAAAGATATGCCAAGCTGGATCTGCTCCCTGATGTTGGGTCCAGAGATGGAGGACACCTCAGTTTCCTCCCCTCTGAAGGTCTCCATTCTCTGGGGTCAGGGAGCACCGCACAGACCTGTTGTTCCATCGGGGCCGCCGGGGCTTTGTGTGGGCTGCTACCGCTCAGCAGCTTTGACTTCAGACATGAGGAACAAAACCACTTGCTGATGTCTGACTGCCGTCAGGCATGGCCAGCACACACACACGTACACGTACACAAACACGCAGACACATACACGTTCACATACACTCACACGTACACACACACACACACACACACACACACACACACACACACACAAGCACACGCACACGCACACGCACACACACACACACACACACACACACACACACACACACACACACACACACACACACACACACACACACACACACACACACACACACACACACACACACACACACACACACACACACACACACACACACACACACACACTTCAGGTGGTGGGGCTGATGGAGTCTTTATGGTTCCTCATGAAGGACACCTACCATTCAACATCTGCTGGCTGCCACTCAGAGAGACCTTGGTTAAAAAAAGATTCAGTAGCTCTCCCAGCACCACCCACCCCCTACACCACCCTAACCCCGACACCACCCTCCCCCAACTCCACCCTATCCCTACACCACCCACCCCCAACTCCACCCTACCCCCTACACCACCCACCCCCAAATCCACCCTACCCCTACACCATCCTACCCCCCACCTCCAACACCACCCACCACCTCATGCAAATAACAAAGTAGCTAAAGTTGAAGGCCTGTGTCTCAGCCTGGACCAGCTCAGGAGTCCCTCACGTTGGGACAGTCAGTATGAGTCAGGACAGCTTTATACTCTCTGCTGAGCACCACCACGCCAATTCAATTTCTGTTTGTTTCTATTATTTAAACAGGATTGAAGTATTCAAACATGACGTATAGGGATGTAGATAGAACCAGCTATGTCTCAAAATACCCACTTCAGGACCTGGGCCTCAGCACACTTTAGAGGGTCATCATCATCAGACATTCATTTGGTCAGTAGTCTCAGCTTTGATGTGAATCAAAAGGTTTGTGAGGAGCCAGAAGAGGAGAAGGCCCAATATAATCAAGAGGCTGTACCTCACTGGAACCAGTCAGAGGGGCCACCTCACACACACCTCACGTCACACACACACGTCTCACACACCTCACACACACCTCACGTCACACACACACGTCTCACACACCTCACACACACCTCACGTCACACACACACGTCTCACACACCTCACACACACCTCACGTCACACACACACGTCTCACACACACATCACACACACACTAGTCACACACACACACGTCACACACACATGTCTCACAGACCTCACGTCACACACACACATCACACACACACACGTCACACACGTCACACACAGACCCATCACACATACACGTCACACACACACACACGTCACACACACACACGTCACACACACACACATCACACACACACACACACGTCTCACACACCTCACGTCACACACACACACACACATCACACACACGTCACACACACACGTCTCACACACTAACATCACACACACGTCACGTCACACAAACGCCACACACACACAAGTCACGTCACGTAACACACACGTCATGTCATGTCACACACATGTCACGTCACCTCACGTCACACACACACATCACACACACACACGTCACACACGTCACACACAGACCCATCACACATACACGTCACACACACACACACGTCACACACACACACACGTCACACACACACACATCACACACACACACACACACGTCTCACACACCTCACGTCACACACACACACACATCACACACACGTCACACACACACGTCTCACACACTAACATCACACACACGTCACGTCACACAAACGCCACACACACACAAGTCACGTCACGTAACACACACGTCATGTCATGTCACACACATGTCACGTCAACCTCCATATAGCACACATCTGTTCAACATGTGTACAGGTGACCCGGCCTGCCTTTTCATGTATCTGTGTCTGTATCTGTGTGTGTGTGTGTGTGTGTGTGCGTGTGTGACTGTGTGCGTGTGTGTTCGTTCTTCTGATACACAATGGCATACAGTTGTCACAAATGAATTCTCATGAACTTCTCATGAAGATACATCTATCACAGGGGTTCAGATGTTAAAGGTCCCATGACATGCCACCAGGTGTGCTGTGATTAGCCGGCGCAAGCCGTTTTGGAAATCTGCCCCTTATGTTATCACAGGTGGGCGTGTCCACCTAGATGTGGGCTGGATAGATCAGTCTATCAGCCTACCCACTGTAGCAAACGTTGCTCATCTATCCGTCACACATCTAGGTGGACACGCCCACCTGTGATGTCATAAGGGGCAGATTTCCAAAACGGCTTGTAACGGCTAATCACACCGCACCTGGTTGCATGTCATGGGACCTTTAACGTTAGCCTTCAGCAAAAAAACGATCCTAACATTAATGAAGACACAGGGATGAGAACCTTCTCCCTGTGTTCTGTTCTTATAAGAACCTTCTCCCTGTGTTCTGTTCTTTATAAGAACCTTCTCCCTGTGTTCTGTTCTTTATAAGAACCTTCTCTCTGTGTTCTGGGAGCTCCACAACAGGCCTGTGGTCGGAGTCCTGAGGTTGGTGGTGGAGATGAGGCTGAGGGTGGAGGAGGATGGAGATGGTGGAGGGTGGACACACAATCCACCATCTCCCACGTCAGAAAGGCCATTGGTCGCCCACCAGCTGTGGCTGAGGGCGTTGCCGTAAAGAAGCCTTTAATCTGCTGTTGTCATGGTGAGAGTTAGAGAGAGAGAGAGAGAGAGAGAGAGAGAGAGAGAGAGAGAGAGAGAGAGAGAGAGAGAGAGAGCGAGAGAGAGAGAGTGTGTGATTCTTGTGTGTTACTTTAAAGCTCTATGTTTAGAATAGCAACTGTCCTCATTTCCTTGAAGACATCTGGATCCAGGACTATGGAGTGCTACATGTATGTCCACAGACGTAGCGTGAGGTGCTGATGTGCTGATGTGGTGACGTGGTGGATACTTTTTAGGTATGGGTGGGTGTCATTGGGTGTGGGTGGGTGTGGGTGGGTGTGGGTGGGTGTGGGTGCTTGGGGACAGGGAGCACTAAGAACTAGAGGGGTGGGTTAGATGTCTAGCTGACTGCTAAGACTCATGTTTCCTCCCAGTAATCCTACACATCACATGGCAGGATGACAGATGCCTTTGGCCCTGGGGCCTTCATAGATAGATAGATAGATGCCCGTAAACACACACATGCACACGCGCACGCACATATGCTCAGACAGCAGCAGCAGACCGGGAGCAGTAGTCCCACTCTGCGTGTGAGTGTGAGCCAGGGTCCTCCATCTGAAGGGAGTTACAGGCACCTCCCCGCCCCACCTGTTGTGCTTCTGCACGGCTAATGCTAACCTCATGTTGGGCTCGCTGGTGATTCTGGGATCCCAACACATTTGAGGACCTCGCCCCCAGCGCTGTCTCACACTGCGCCGTGGTTCCTCCTCGCTGACTAAAGGGTGCGCAGCCCCCCGCTTCGGGGGCTGGCTGCAGGAGAACAACACACTGCCTCAGCCCGCCGGTTCTCAGGACCCCCGAAGGGGCGGCCGGCGGCCAGCCTGTGATGTCACTTGTTATTTCTGGAGGCTTGCTGAAGGAAAAATCTCATTTGCTTTTGTAAGCGCTGTCATGAAAAGAGGCTTATATCATAAAGACGCTATTGTTGCCACGGCAGTGCATGTGTGGGTGTTTAAGTGTCTCTGCGCTCGACACAAACATCCAGTGCGAAGCTCACCTGGGTTTTAGCCTCACAACTCTGCAAGTTTCAACACAGAATGTACCCGTGTGAACATGTACACATGTACATATGTACACATGTACACATGTTGACATGTGAACATTTACACATGTACACATTCACCCATGTTCACATGTACCGGCAACTATATTGGCAGTTTGTACGGAAACAAAGCAAACAAAGGGATTTCAGCAGCAGCCTTTTGTGGGAGAGGATTTATGAATGAGAGCGAGAATAGCTGCTGATGGTCCAGATTACACTGAGCCGGGTTACTTTGATTTCAGGTGCTTTCTGCGGTTGTGTAACTCCTCACTCTGGGGGGGGGAGTTGGTACCACTACAGCAAATGGACTCTGGTGACAGGCTGGTTTGACGTCTGCTTTAAAAGCACATGGCTTTGATCAAAAAAGATTAATTCCACTAACCATTCATTAATTAGCATCGTTGGCTCAAGCGTAGCAGTTAAGATGTGTGCCTGGTGGCCCTCAACAGCACTATTTGGCAGGATGCAACGTGTGTGTGCCTGAGGTCTGACCAAGCTGAACCACAGAACCGCAATTTAAACACTTTCCATAATCTGTTCTGTTCCTTGATGAGCTAAAATAGGAATCATAGATTAGGTACAGAGGTCCAGAACAGTGGAAGTCATGAGATGAAGAACATCGAATACAAGTATTTCAGACCGTTTTGGTTTATTTTGTTATTCTAGCACAGAGCAGTTTGGCCGCTGACTAAATATTTGAAGTTTGCAAATGTCTGGAAGGACATGGAGCCAGAGAGCAGCCTAGAATAGAGCTAACTGATCTTATTGTTATGTTGTCTGGTGCTTATTGTTGTTTCTTACATAAAAAAAAACCAAACTATCTATATTTATTATAATAAACAGCAATATATCAAGCCCATACCAACACACAGCCACACCCACCAACACACACACAGACACAAACAAATACACACACACACACACACACACACACACATGCACCTTTTTTTAATTGAGTGTTTGTATTACCAGCTTTGCTGTATCTCCCCACCACTCTCAGTCAATCCCTTTGCCCTCCGTCTCTCTCACTGTCTGTCTCTTTTCTCTCTCCCTGGGACAGACAGGCTAATGTGTCCTCCGTCCTCTAAATCATTTTCCTCTTTTAGAGATGACATCCCCAGCTCCTCCCTCCTCCTCCCTCCTCCTCCCTCCTCCCTCCTCCTCCCTCCTCCTCCTCCCTCCTCACCCCTCTTCCTCCTCCCTCCTCCTCCCTCCTCACCCCTCTTCCTCCTCCCTCCTCCCTCCTCCTCCCTCCTCCTCCTCCCTCCTCACCCCTCTTCCTCCTCCCTCACCCCTCCTCCTCCCTCTGCCTCCCTCCTCACCCCTCCTCCTCCCTCCTCCTCCCTCCTCCTCCCCCCTCCCCCCTCCTCCTCCCTCCTCACACCTCCTACCCCTCCTCCTCCCTCCTCACCCCTCCTCCTCTTCCCTCCTCCCCCCTCCTCCTCCCTCCTCACCCCTCCTCTTCCCTCCTGACCCCTCCCCCCCCCTCCTCCTCCCTCCTCACCCCTCCTCCTCCCCCTCCTCCTCCCTCCTCCCCCCTCCTCCTCCCTCCTCCCCCCTCCTCTCAGTGGACAGCTTGGTGTTTGGGGGCTCCACTCCTCCTGGTTCCTTCTCAGGCGTTAATTATTTTGGTTCAGAAGACACAGGTCTTTATTTCCTCTTCCGGCTCCTTCCCTGACACGGATGTCCTTTCTTCTCTGTCACGCTGTGTTCAGGCAGACCTCCCATAACAGATGAGATCTAGTGTTCTTTGACATACACCTCTTGTTTTCACAACCTTTGCGAGTGGCTGTGTTTGCACAGTGGAGAAGGCTTTGTCTGGGCAGGGCGGGACAATGGAGTGGCAGAATGTTATCTGGGACTCTTAGCGCAGGGCGAGGAGCGAGGCCTGGACTTACATACCCCTTGCCCCCGCACCACACACCTCCACTGCCCCGTCCCTCTACTCAAGCATTATGTTAACCACTGACTATGGGAGGGAACACACAGCCACTAATCCGCTGTGATGTTCCACAGCCGCTTGTGTGGATAGCAGAAAGGCAGAGAGTCAACATCCCCTACCTGGTCCCACCCTGGGGACACCAGCCAGACACAGTACACGGACGGAGGTGTGTGGGTGTAGCCCCCTGACGGAGGAGTTTGGGTGTAGCCCCCCGACAGAGGTGTGTGTGAACCCACCCTGACGGAGCTGCCTGTGTACCCACCCTGACGGAGGAGTTTGGGTGTAGCCCCCCGACGGAGAAGTGTCTGAATGGATTCAAACAACACAAACATAGGACATTTTCTTCCTCAGCTTCTTAAATGTATGTGGGTGTTTTTTTTTGTGTGTTTGTGTGTGTATGTGTGTATGTGTGCATTTAGCAGTGTTTGTACGGAAGCCATATTTTTTTCTGACTATGTGTGATGGCGAATGCATGTGTGTGAAAGTGTGTTTGTGCAGGCACACGTGTGTCCGTATTTGTGTTGTGTGTGTCGAGTGTGTGTGCTCCAGTTTGTTTGTGTGTGTGTCCTTTCAGCAACCAGCTGTGGCTGACAGTGTAGCTGGATGATGCCCTCCATGCTGTGTGCGTGGACAGGAAGGGGCCTCTCTCTGACGCTCCTCCTAGCTGTCGTGTGGGTGAGCAGCGACACACCAAGCCCTGTGTCGGTGGAGTGTTCTCTGTGTTTACCTGAGCCCCAGAGCCACAGATCATCACCATAGCTTGCTTCGTTGTGTCGGTCTACACACCCGGCAGGCAGCCACTTTTCCATGTTCATATAGCTCTGAGTTTATATCAGTTTATTATCAGCTGCTCCTCAGTTTGAGCCTTCCTGATGGTTCATAAGGGATATGAATGACAGAATGCAGCAGAATAAGCTGTTGACGGGACAGTGTTATACTCTGAATGAGGAGACACTTCATTTAAAACGGCTCTCCCAGTTTGACAGGCGGATATCATATTGGATCACTCCACACTAAAGTCTTGGTTTGTCAGGAATATGTATCTCATTTTTGTGGTAATGCAATAATGCATGGGAAAAGTATGTCTGATTGTTAGGTTATGATTACGTGTGCGTAGTGTGTCTCCATTTATGTGTGTGGGTGTGTATTTGTGTGTGAGTGTGTGTGTGTGTGTATGTGTTTCATGGCAACTTGCAGGCCATCCAAGCCTTTCCCTCTGGTTACCCATCATGCACCAGGTGTCCGCATGGACATCTGCAGATGAGTGGCAGTCATTGTGTGTTTGCGTGCATGTGCGTGTCTGTGTGTGTGTGTGTGTGTGTGTGTGTGTGTGTGTGTGTGTGTGTGTGTGTGTGTGTGTGTGTGTGTGTGTGTGTGTGTGTGTGTGTGTGTGGGGAGGAACGAACTGATCTAAACGGTCTAAAGGAGTGAGGGACTCGACAGAAGAACCGGTTCTTCAGACGGAACATGTTGAGACGGGCTCTGATCCGGCGTCGGGCTCCTGAACAACAATAAAAGAGAAGCGAAAGGTGGAGCAGAGGCCTGTTAACTCCTCCTCTTAACTCCTGCTGCTCCAGGAGCAGAGGTCTGTTAACTCCTCCGGTTAACTCTTCCTGTTAACTCCTCCGGTTAACTCTTCCTGTTAACTCCTCCTGTTAACTCCTCCTGTTAATTCCTCCTGTTAACTCCTCCTGTTAACTCTTCCTGTTAACTCCTCCTGTTAACTCCTCCTGTTAACTCCTCCTGTTAACTCTTCCTGTTAACTCCCCCTGTTAACTCCTCCGGTCAACTCCACAGTTACTGGCTCAAACCACAAGTCCTGTTTAGGCGGAAGGTTTCTTGTCAGTTTCTGTGGAATATTTGTTGGTATGATTATTACTATTATCATTATTATTATTATTAAAGAAACACAAAAACAACAAGGCAATGTTATGTGCGCAAGCCTTTGAGTTTTTCAGTCCTCAATTGTACACTAAGAGAGAATTGCGTTTGGTTTCCAAGTGAGGATTATTTGGATGATTAAAACATGAATAAAAGATCATATGCCTTCTGCAGACTTTCTTCTTCATTGTTTTCAATCAGCCTCAAATTGTGGAATCAAAGGCGTGTTTATTTCTCTCTTTGTACAGCTTAAACACAGCGTTCAGACACAGGGGGTGACCACATTACAGCAGCACACAGTATGCGTTTGTGTGTGTGTGTGTGTGTGTGTGTGTGTGTGTGTGTGTGTGTGTGTGTGTGTGTGTGTGTGTGTGTGTGTGTGTGTGTGTGTGTGTGTGTGCGTGTGTGTGTGTGTGTGGTGGTGTGAGTGTGGGTAGGTGTGTGTTTGTGTGTGAGTGTGTGTGTGTGTGTGTGTGTGCATGTGTTGGTGTGAGTGTGGGGAGGTGTGTGTTTGTGTGTGAGCGTATGTGTGTGTGTGTGTGTGTGTGTGTGTGTGTGTGTGTGTGTGTGTGTGTGTGTGTGTGTGTGTGTGTGTGGGTATGTGTGTGCGTGTGTGAGCGTGTGTGTGTGTGTAGGTGTGTTGGTGTTTGTGTGTGTGTGTGTGTGTTTGTTGGTGTGTGTGTTGGTATGTGTGTTGGTGTGAATCCCCCCATGGGATACATTATGTACCATCCAATTGATCGTTCCCTGTGCAAACACAGTTTGCCGGTCGAAATGGTGTAAAAACATCTGCATTGACCTGATGTGGACATTTTTATGCACATTTGTAAAACCAGAGGAGCGCTCTAAACATTTGGGAGTTAACCGACGGTGTGTGTGTGTTCCTGTCTGTCCTGGTCACAGTTCAGTTTGATCCTGTTCCTCACAGAGTGCCGGGTTTTAAATGTGTGTGTTGAGCTTTTTCAAATGGAATGATTTAAAGCAACGTTTTAACTTTTTGACTGGAAGTAGAGTGTCTAGTCGAGGGATCTAGTGCACCTGGTTTAGTCCTATAGAGTGACCTACTGCACCTGGTTTAGTCCTATAGAGTGACCTACTGCACCTGGTTTAGTCCTATAGAGTGACCTACTGCACCTGGTTTAGTCCTATAGAGTGACCTACTGCAGCTGGTTTAGTCCTATAGAGTGACCTACTGCACCTGGTTTAGTCCATAGAGTGACCTACTGCAGCTGGTTTAGTCCTATAGAGTGACCTACTGCACCTGGTTTAGTCCTATAGAGTGACCTACTGCACCTGGTTTAGTCCTAGTGACCTTGAAGAGCAGGGATCCTGTGAAGAGCTTTTTGATCCTCCTGGAACAAAATAAAGAACCACTAAATAACTGGACGGGAGACGGGGGGGAGAGGAGGGAGAGAAATGTTTTCTATGGTAATAACCCTCTGAAGGACCACCGGTTGAAGATAAAACAAGAACCCAGGTCCTCTGGCTGGAAGGCGGGGGTCTGCCTAGCCAGGTCACTGTGCTGCTCACTTAAACCTCTCGACCTGAGGTTCAAGTGCTCTTTAACCTCAGCACTGAATGTGTTTGAGTCTCAACTGTCCGCAAACCAAAGACTGAACCAAATGTCGAAGCCCAAGTTTTTCATTCCATTTTTTTTTTTTTTATGAATCTACATATATGTTTATATTTTTAAACAATTTCTAATGACACAATAAAAAAAAATTAAATGAAAGATTATGGATTAAATGCTGCCATAGGAAAGGGCTGCAGAAAGAAAACAATACGAATAGAGTTGACTTCTCCGAAAATGTTCCAAAACCAAAGTAAAGTTGAGTATAATCCAGGAGCATGTTGTGACTTCGCGTCTGATGTTTCACAGGCAACTTGCCTTTCTATTAAAAAGGCCTTTTTGAACCATTATGCATTTTAACTAGTCCCTCCTGTGTTTTCAGCTGGCGTTCATGAATCCTTAACTCACCAGCCAGTAAGAAGAGGCTGTGGAGTTCTCCTTGTCCTTATCTAACTGTACTTCAACCCATGTAAAAAAAAGCATAAACAACAAGATGGCATTAAAGAAATGAAGGACACACGTGGATATACATTTAATGGGGAGCAGATGAAGACACTGGGACCACCACAGTCTCACTCACTCCTGGGATAATATGGCACCTCCAAGTACTCCCAGAGAAGGGATGCTCTGTTATAGCCTGGTGCGGGCAGGGAGTGGCGCGCACTAGTGTGTATCTAGTGTGTGTGTGTGTGTGTGTGTGTGTTGTGTGTGTTGAATGGATATGTGTTGTAAGGCTCCAGGTTTACAAAGCAGCAGTTGACTGTGTCCATGTCCCTATCGTCCTCACGGTGCCAGTGCACACAGAACGCCTTTGATTTGGTGCTCGCAGCGCAGACCTCCACGCCAGGCCAGCATTCTGCCCCATGGCCCCTCAATAGAGGCTTTCATGGGCCCCAAAGAATGGGGGGCTTTTTAAAATTCTTGAGCAGGCAGCCCTCCAGGAACCTTTCACCAGCGAGACACTGTTCCTTCTTTAGCGGACTCTCTCTCTGCGGGCGATGCTATCTTGAGTCAAGCGGCTGTAGGCAGGTGAGACCAGGAGGCTTTCTGTGTTGGAGCGAAGCCAACAAGAAATGACAGAAGCTGGTGGAGGATGATTGAACCATCTGGCTCTCCTGTTTAAGAATGTTAAGCCGCGTCGCTAAACAGGCTCTTGCACATCAGCAAAAGAACAAATTCAGTTTCAGTTGATAAAAACACTGCTTTAATGTGTGGTCCTTCACTGGCTTCTGTTGCAACACTGAGGAAGACATCCTACCGCTCTGACCTGCAGCGTGTTTGAAGCCATGAGTTGGACAATGATAATGAGAAATGTACCACTTAGTTAAGTTTGTTACCAGTCTCCGTCCCCATCTCAACAAATTCGATGTTCTCTTTCAGCATGCATATGTCTTCTAACTCAATTGAATGGCGGTAAGATTTGCAAACAGAGCGCTCCTAATCAGATCATGCTCTTTACACAGTATCGATCCTGTCGGGACAGACACTATTCAGGGTTCTGCTGAGATGGATGAGCTCTGAAAAGGGTGCAGGCTCCATCTGACCATGTACTAATACAGGCTTCATCTGACCATGTACTGATACAGGCTTCATCTGACCATGTATTAATACAGGCTTCATCTGACCTTGTATTGATACAGGGTGCTGACTGCAGGTCATGTTTTCCATTGGTCTGAATATGTGACATGTTCAGTATTTCAGTAATGGATGGTGATGAAAAGTTTGGTTCATGCTGTCAAATCAATGAATGTGTTTTTGTCTTTACAGTTCTGTGAGTCTTCTGTTGTCATACTTTCATAGTTGTAAAATCTCTATTTTACAACTCTATATCTATATATATATGAATATATGTATGATAGATGTATATATATATTAGGGCTGTTACAATTTGCGTGTTTATAATGAGTTAACGCAATCTTATTTGAACACTACCACAGAATGTTAACCTTTAAGTTACTTACTTTATATTAAATTATACTTGCAGTAGGTGACAGCCTGTTTACAATTCCCAAATCTGTGGTGCTACTTATTTGAATTTAACTACAGTAATAACTGTAGTACAGTAGTAACTGTTGGTTTACAATTGTACTAAATTACTGCCTGTTTACAATTCTTAAAAAAGTGGTGTTCCGTAAGTTTCATATTCAACCCACACTGAGTGAGTCAATAACTCCCTCAAGATCACTTGGTCTAGATTTGCTTATCAAGTACATTTGATATGAATGATAATGGGTCATTCCATTTGATAATCAAATTTAACTTCATGAGATTATGAGATTAATCGCGATTACAATTTGTTTGACAGCCCTTATAAATATTTATATACATATATATATATATATATATATATATATATATATATATATATATATATATATATATATATATATATATATATATATATATATTTATATATATATATATATATATATATATATATATATATATTTATACATATATATAAATATATATACATATAGATCTATATCTATAGATGTCCACCTTGCTGTTGTCCTGCGGTCCAGCCTCAGTGTGTTACGGTTCATGGAGCATGGGGATGCGAGCTGTCCTGACTTCGAGAAAGGTCTGTTGGGATCCCCGCTGGGAAGCGACCATAATGACAGTCATTTACAAAGCGTTAGCAGAGTTAGCCCAGCGCAGCTGTTGCCAAGCCTCTCGGACTGATTCGCGGTAAGCTAACAAGCTAATGAGCTAATGAGCCCGCTGAGGTTATCCGTTTGGCCACCAAACCCCCAAACAAAGTCTGTTATGTGCCTCTGGTTTACCCTGTGATCCTGTGCGTGACCTGGAGTGAAATGTACAATATGAGGCCAATCAGA
Organism: Gadus chalcogrammus; assembly: GCF_026213295.1. NCBI lineage: Eukaryota > Metazoa > Chordata > Actinopteri > Gadiformes > Gadidae > Gadus > Gadus chalcogrammus. The sequence continues at coordinate 24,428,149 of NC_079420.1, forward strand.
TGCACTAACGGGCAGTGTTTACAGATCGTAACGCTGTTTCCTGGGTCAGGACTGTTTCACTACTCTGCCGCAGTGATAATGGCGAGCAATTATGTTCAACGCCTGGCTCCGCCCACCTAAGTACTTCCTCTCTATTGTGATTTCCCTTCAGTACTAGGTCTGGGTCTGCGGCCTGGATGTATTATAGAATGGACACCGGATTCCAAAATGGCGCCCATTCATTCCTTTGAAAACTGCTCAATGTTGCAATCAATAATTTATATACAAATAAATGGTTACATATCGATCAGCAACAGGGTTGGAGTAGCCTACCAACATACAACATTTGATTGACACATTCCTGTTCCCCACTTGTATTGGAGTGAACGGAGATATCTACTTCTGGGCCCCTTGAATCGAGGGACCCGTTCACAGCCCGCTTAAACATCTGCAATACCAGGCTTGGCCGCTGAGCACTGGTGGATTGCGGAAGTATGCGCTGTTCCTGGGTAGCCTGGCACCACCCACCTACCTACTTCCGCTCAATTTTCATTTCACTTCAGTACTAGGTCTGGGTCTGCTTCATATGCATGGGTTCCTTGGAAGCCAGATTTTTGGCGGTCCATAGGTGAACAGAGGGAGTGGCTGAGAACGATGACGTCGAGGTGGCGCGCCAGTTTCAGTTGTAGTCAGAGGAAGACCAGGAAGAAAATGGAGAAGGATGCGAGAGAAGCTATTCGGTCTGTTGTGGGATCGCTGCCGAATATCGATAAATTAAAGCCGGAGCAAGAACAAGCTTTGCTGAGTTTTGTTGGTGGCCATGATGTTGTGGCGCTTCTCACCAGCGGGTTCGGGAAAAGTTTGATTTTCCAGCTGGCTCCGTTAGTGGTGAAGGAGCCGGTCCCGTTGCATGAGATACGTCACGACCAAACGCTATGCGATTGGTTATGGCAGATCAAGAGTGGCACTGGGCAGATCCAATCATTTTAAAACTTCAACAGACACCCGCCTCCGAGTGAGTGAACGTTTGTCAATTGGGCAGTTCCAGACCTTCTGTACAAATGAAATGAAGTACGATGGTCTGGTAGGACCAGGCTAGTTCCTGGGGGCTTGGTCAGATCCAATAGTTTTGGGTTTTCTCCTTCCAAATGTTCAGCTTCCAATCAGCAAACAGAGGGTATGGCTGAGAACAATGACGTTAAAGTCAGCTCTCGTTGACGGACATCTTCACGCACGGTGTTTCGTTTGTTTACAGCCTGCGCGAAACGTGATACCCGGCCAAACGTTAGCGATTGGTTATGGCAGATCCAGAGTGGCACTGGGTAGATCCAATAGTTTTAAACTTCAACAGACACCCGCCTTCAAGTGAGTTAACGTTTGTCAATTGAGTAGGTCCAGACTCTCTGTGCAAATTAAATGAAGTACGAGGGCTGGTAGGACCAGGCTAGTTTCACGTAGCCTTCCACTGCAAGATGGAGCTGACTGATGATACACATCGACATTGAGTTGAGGTTGGCTGAAAGGTCCCGTGTGGTAGGGAACCTAACATGATAAAGGTTACACAGTTAAACAGTTACATGGTTCAGAGTTGACCTTATTGCTGCCAGATACTTTCATTCTGTCTGAGCATTCTTCTTCTGCTCCCAGATAGCACTGGTGTGTTGACGGATAGACGCCACAGGCTTCCACGTTTCACACCAATCACAAAATAATCATGAGAATCCAGGAGCTATCAAGGCAGACTTTTCTGTTTGTTTTTTTTTGCCCTAAAGAGCTGATTTAAGAACACGCAATTATTTATACGAACACATTTAATTTATTTAATTATTGTAAAAGTAGAGTACGCCATTTGCAAGCTGTGTTGTGTCTGAGTGCGACATGCTTCCTATGTGTTTGGTTTTGTGCAGCCTCATGCCTGCATCTGGCTCTGGGTGGAAGACGAGAGAGAGAGAGAGAGAGAGAGAGAGAGAGAGAGAGAGAGAGAGAGAGAGAGAGAGAGAGAGAGAGAGAGAGAGAGAGAGAGAGAGAGAGAGCGCTTTAGCTGGGTCCTCTATGGTTTGGTGGTGGAGCCCATAGCTTCAGATCCCAGCAGCAAGGCTTCCTGCCAGACACGGGATATTAAAAGAGAAGCAGCAGCAGGCCCTCCCTCACGCTGCTCACACCACCCAGGCTCCACCACTTTCTCTTTTCTCTTACCTCTTGAAACAGGGCCTGCTGTAAATATGATCCCCCCTTCTCGTCCTTGTCCTCCGTCGGCTGTGGGGAGCTGAGGAGAGGCTCAGTGGCTGAGTCACTGTTTCCCTCTCCCCTTCTCTCCCCTCCTCTCTCCCCCTCTCCCCTTCTCTCCCCTCCTCTCTCCTCCTCTCCCCTTCTCTCCCCTCCTCTCCCCCGCTCTCTCCTCATCTCCCCTCCTCTCTCCCCCTCTCCCCTTCTCTCCCCTCCTCTCCCCTCCTCTCTCCCCCTCTCCCCTTCTCTCCCCTCCTCTCCTCCTCTCTCCCCCGCTCTCCTCCTCTCTCCCCCGCTCTCCTCCTCTCTCCCCCTCTCTCCCCCTCTCTCCTCCTCTCTCCCCCTCTCTCCTCCTCTCTCCCCTCCTCTCTCCTTCTCTCTCCCCCTCTCTCCTCCTCTGTCCTCCTCTCCTCTCTTCCTCTCTCCTCCTCTCCCCCCTCTCTCCCCTCCTCTCTCCTCCTCTCCCCTCCTCTCTCCCCCTCTCTCCTCCTCTCTGCTCCTCTCCCCTCCTCTGTCCTCCTCTCCCCTCCTCTGTCCCCCTCTCCTCCTCTCCCCTCCTCTCCCCCTCTCCTTCTGTCTCCCCTCTCCCCTCCTCTCCCCCAGTAGACCGCAGGTCGTTTTCCTGGAGATGAGCGTTTGTCTGTTGTGACCGCACTGTGGCTTGGCCCGCTGCTCGCTGGTGAGCTCAGGCTCCAGGAGATGAGAGGGCAGATTGAAACCCGAGCAGGGAGGGCTTGTGTCAGGAGAACGTCTCTCTCTGGATCACAAGTCATTCATACACAGGAAATGTTTGCTTGTGTCTGATGCATGTGGTTCTTGCAGAAAAATAGCCACACAGTATCAACATTATCACAGCCATAGGTGTTCAGACCTCTCTTCTCCAGACTCTGGCCAAACAAATACTGTGTTTACATCTTAGAGATAAATCCTGAATGAAAAACAAACCCTTTTGGTAATTTGAATCGGCACAACCTCACTGTGAGTTATTCTGTGTCCTCCAGCTCATAGCACGATGTCCCCTCTCTCATCTGCTCCGATATTTTCCCTCCAAGCTATTCCTTGGCCTGTATAAGACCTCAGCATTGGGATTACTATTTAACTATCATCTGATGGTGTGCCTGCTAAGCCCTTTGTGAGTGTGTAACGGCGCTATTAGGCGATTAGCATTAGCCTTCCAAGTAGCAGCTCCTCATGGTCTAATAGAGGAAGCCTTCAGAGACCAACCTCTCTCCACGTCAACGCCTGTGTTATGGCACGTGCCATAACACAGGCGGATCGGTTCGCTATGCAAAGGTGCGGAATGGTTCGCGTTTCCACGCAAAAAGTGTGCGGCGTCTGGACTGAGCCGTCATGAGGCATATTCATCTCGCAGTACTCCTCCGTTGGGGTACTGAGATGTCTGAAAGGGTGCCAACAAATTCTACCTACACACGCCGTCCGTTGACTGGTCGACAGAATCGTCTCTTCCGGGCAACAGGGGGATAACAACAAACAAACGCAGTACCCACAAGGTATTTTCTTGACAACGGCGAAAACTTCATTTATTGAAGAAAATGTTGCGCAAAAGTTTGACGTCCTTCTTGGACGTCCTACATTGCTGCTCTTTGTCCATTGTGTCGCGTTCTTCTTTTTCATTGGATTAATTAGCAGGCTATGATGCTTACGTAGCTGCCACTGCTATCGCCGTCCGGCTTAAGCCCCGCCCTACCATAAGGGTACTGTCGGCGGTCAATTTCAGGCGTAACTGAGCTGGCCAAACCTCAACTTCACTACTGGGCCAAGGCGTGCTGGGCCGAAGCGCACCCACCAGTGGAAACACGCCACTAGCTGACAGGGGCTGGGAGAGGTCAGAGGTCAAGTGTTAACCTCAGCTGTTGTGGCCGCCACCTGTTCCCCAGATTTAGCTAGTCTAGCACATACCACAGCAGAGCGGTCAGAGAAAGTGTTCTCCCTTTACCTTCTCTCCTTCCACCATCACCTACAGCTGACCCAGATTCCTTCTCAATCCCTCTGTTTTTCTTAACTTAAGGGATTAGGTTTGTGTGTGTGTGTGTGTGTGTGTGTGTGTGTGTGGCTATCTGTGCTTAAGTACTAAAAACCTATGAAAGGTCAGATGCGGCAGGCCATTTACAGACTGAACCTAAGCGATCCCCCCAGCCAACCTCTCCTAACACCCACCAGCGCATAATTACATTGTTCTTTATACAGTGGAAGGGAAAAGCCCAGCATACGTTTTAAAGCTGCTGTCAACTCAAACAACTGACCCTAATTGCTACCCATTCGATTCTTACAGTGCGCCTGGACGTCCATCTTTACTGATGGGATCTTCTGAGTACATTCTAGCATGATTGAGGTCCTCCTCTTGATTAGATTTGCACTTGCTTTTTACAAAGCCTCCAATCTAATTCAGCCAGCACCATTGGAGCCTAAGGGTTAGCATCCATCTTGTTTAGTCTGATACAGATGGTGATGATGATGGAGGACACAGTGGAACCAAGCATTCACACAAGAACACTTTGGCTCTCCACTCATTAATAAGAGACTGTAAAGAACCGATGGGATGGCTGCTGGACCCTTGCGCCTCACATCGCTGTCCGATGAAACCCGTCCATACCTTTCTTGGGGCATTACAACAGGATTCACACAGGAGGTGAAGGGGATGATTAATTGGTTGTGGCTGCAGGAGTTCCGTGAAACGACCTGATGCTATTATGGACTGATTTAACGACTCTGACAAAAATGGTCACGACCCCATAAGGGCGCTGAAAGGGACAGTTTAATCTGACCCACTGACAGCCTGCTGTGTGTGTGAGGGATTGGATCAGTTGGCCAGGTGTCCTCCTGTGACACCTGCCCTCCCGTAATCAGTGTTCAGGTCTTAACCTTCCTGACCCTCAACACACACACAACTAGCTGATCCTTTGTCCTGTGTCCCGTCTAGATCTGGGAGGAGGGAGTGTGTTTCACCATGCCATTCATCACGGATATGGCTTGTTACATTGATAAACACACTGCATATGTATCTTTGATTATTCATTCACTTTTTTAGACAAGAGACTTGCATACCAGCGAATCAAAACTGTGCAGAGTACCTCCCAGTGATCCCAGTTGCCCCTTGCCCACCCTGACCACCAGCCCCTCCTGCCCTCCACCTCTGACCTTGAAGCGTTGTGGGGTGTGCTAAGATGTTATTTCATTTATTTTATTTTATTTGACTGGGGTGTTCTTAAGTATTTCTTATATTTTGTAATTTTCTCTTCTTTAATTTGTTTTCTATTTTTTTATGTTTTACGAATCCATGGCTAAATTAGACATTAGACTGACATCCATTAGTTTAATCTCACTGTGTTGGGTGTGAACCACAGCTTGATTGTAGAGGCCTACTGAAGGTTGCTGGGACTGATGCTACCACAGAACACGTCTCCGCACCCTGGCGGTCCAACAGTTTATTAAGGCGGATAAGGAGGAGCTGATGGATCACTGGGAGATAATGCAGAAAGACAAACTGTTGACTTAAGAGGATACACGTTTAGATTAAGGACCGGCAAATTTGTTTGGTGCTTATCTAAATGTGTATCTTTTGAACGTGTGTTTTTAAGAAAGAACAATAATTCAAACAATCCAACCTCCCCTATACACAATCCCGTATGCGCCTCACTATCAACAGGGCCTCACAAGTACCCACGCATCTCAGGCTCCAGCCTAAGAGGGCCAAGAGAGGACAAGACAGACAGACAGAGAGAGACAGACAGAGAGAGAGAGATAGAGAGAGACAGAGAGAGACCAACAGAGAGAGACCAACAGAGAAAGAGATACAGACAGACAGACAGACAGACAGACAGACAGACAGACAGACAGACAGACAGACAGACAGACAGACAGACAGACAGACAGACAGACAGACAGACAGACAGACAGACAGACAGACAGACAGACAGAGACAGGAAGGTCATTTTTCTATGCTACACAGAGAAAGGTGAAGCCTCTGTCTGTGCAGTGAAGCCTTGTCCGCAGAGGTCTCTCACTCAGAGTGGATGTTATCCATTTAATGGGAACATATCAGAATATGTCAATATAAATGAATACATTTATTGTCTCACATTTATTGTCTTATCACAGAATTGGGAAACAAATCAGGGTTAAATCTAAGTATACAAATGAACTTCGGTGGTTGGACCTGATCCTGAAGGAGCGAGCGGCAGCTGCATCTGATGCACATTGTACGGTGGCCATGATGTGTCTAAAGAACTGCATATGCAAAACACCCAAAACCAAAGCACATTCGTTTTGTTTTGGCATGTCCATTTATGTTATGGGATTTGCAGTTGTGTTATACTTTTTACGTTTTGAAAACACAGTTGGTTAGACACATATTCGACTCCGTAATATTACACTAGCGATTGAATGTGTCTGTTGACATGTCAATGGTTATGAAGCCAGTTCACGTCTACAATCAGGCCTAGTTGGGACTCATTTCAGCCTTCCATTGCATGGATCTCATGAACGAATGCTTGTGTACATGTGTTTTCTGCCATTGTGGTATTTTATTTTGGAGTGCAGACTCAGCATGAAATCGGTTGGCATGTTTGTGTTCAGTATCATGCTTCCCCGTGTGATTTCTGATTCATCTTATCAAATCATTTTAACTTTAGAATCACTGTTTCAAATCAGTGAGCCTCTTTCCCATTGCATACACACACAAACACCATCCCTGGTGATGGACACACACATTCTATAGTTCAATTGATATGACACACACACACACACACACACACACACACACACACACACACACACACACACACACACACACACACACACACACACACACACACACACACACACACACACACACACACACACACACACACACACACACACACACACACACACACCACACACTATACGTTTTGGTATGTAGTTTAACAAGGATATACTCAAGAAAGGGTTAGTATGAACTGTGACAACTCAGTATGCCCGGACATACACACACAGGCACACGCACCGAAAAACAGACAGACACATACACACACACGCTCACCCACTCCATCAAATGCGATTGGAACTGCAAGAGAAATTTCCACAAGCCCTGAGGGGGCATAGCTCCTGCTCCTTTTATTTTGCTGTTGTAACACTCACGCACGCACGCACACACACACACACACACACACACACACACACACACACACACACACACACACACACACACACACACACACACACACACACACACACACACACACACACACACACACACACACACACACACACACACACACACACACACACACACTGTCGCTCTTTCTATTTCCAACTCCTTGACTTTCCTTTGTCCAACAGAAGTTCAGAGGTCAAGTTACTTTTATGCTCTTGCAGTACATTTAAAAGACAGCAATTTAAGCAGGTTAAAATAACGAATGGCAACAATCTTTTTCATCTGAATAAGAATTTATTTAAAGCAGTGTCAAAGCCCTTGTTGGTCAGAAGCTTTCGGGACTCTTTCAGTTTGTTGTTTTTAACACCTGAAATGAGAGACCTTACAACATGCAATACAAAGACGATTATTTAAATCTGTTTAAAGAATTATGCACGGCTATGATGGTGAAAGGCAATTCACACGCCACTTGTGTGAGCTGTCAGTTTGCTTTCTGCATTCAAGACTGCTCATAAATAACTAAACACATGTTTTAATTGAGGCTTAGAAAGTGCTGTCGCTGTGAATATTTCAGCTCTTTCCACACTACCAAAGCATCCTCCAAATCCTCCAAGGTCTCGCGGCCCGGGAACAAAGCGCATTGTAAGAGGACAGCGATGCAATGGGGATTACAATCGGAAGTGACTTGCTCAAGTTAATCTGGGATTAGCTGCTTTTAGCACCTCCCAGTTGCTCCCGGAGCCACCTGTTTGGACCCTTGATGCTGGCCCCCGGCCCCAATTGGAGGCGGCCGCCGTCCCCACGGCGCAGCAGTCATGGGGAATTTTTGGGTTGGATCTTGATGTTCTCATGTCATTTTGAATTCAAACAAACGGAAATAATTCATCCCGCTGTAAAAACACGTTTTAATGTACACCCAATGTTTCTGCCAAGCGCTCCTGGACGTTGTCATCGATCGGCCATATTGGAGCCGACCCACTGTCCACAGCTGTCAGCAAACCCACGAACAGTTGAACTCGTACACCAGAGCTGTTTCCTCAGTCAGTGCGACTGAGGTCTGAACAGCTTTCATGTCCACACACACACACACACACAAACGCACACACGCACACACGCGCACACACACACACACACACACACACACGCACACACATACACACACAGTTGTTTTAAAGCATAACGATGTGAAGGGTTGAACATTTGGAATTCATGTGTGTCTCGTGAAGCCTCAATAACTTATTGATGGCCATTTTGTTTGCTTTTAGCCGCAGGGCTAATGTAGTCACTCTAAAATATGTGTACGGGCAGCTGTTGTGCCATCCACGTCCTGGATGTAGACGATACCTTCGGATTATGTCAGCAACAACAGCTTTATGGAGTCTTTTAAACAAAGTATTAATCTAATCAGAATCCAACATTCAGACTCTAGCCAAAATGCTAAGAGTGTGCACCCATATTGCAATGTAAGACATTTTGGACAAAAAAGTATCATCCAAATGTCCTATATTATATTACTTACAAACTGAAGTCACGCTTATACTGTGGACAGATCCTACATTCATTCACTCACTCAACTTAACTTAAGTGATTCATTCTTTTGAACGAAACTCCTCTGGTGTTTGATTATGCCTTTGTGTAACAGCCAAATGATGTTAGCATATGCGTACTCGCAGGCTGATGAACCACTTACACCCCAGTGATGTGGACAGTAAGAGAAGAGGCTGGGCTTTATACCTCAGATAATAGATGTTGCTCCATGTTAGGAGCTACTTTGAGTTTAGCGTGAGTTCATGTCGTAGCAAGGCTTAACAACAAGATGATTAGAGAATCTCAATGGCGTTGTGTTTACTTTGGAGAGAGGGGTGGGATTACAGGTGGAGGATGCCCAAGAGCAGCTTGATTTGACAAGTCAGGTGGCGCTTCAGTTCACACCAAACAGATGAACAAAGCATTAGCTTCTATCCCCTGAGTATTCTAAACGGCTAGCTCAACAGGCTAGCTGTCTACAGGCTGGCTGTCTACAGGCTGGCTGTCTACAGGCTGGCTGTCTACAGGCTGGCCTAAACGGCTTGGTCTCAAAAAGCTTAGGAGGATGGATGGCAAATGAGAGTGTTATAATATTATCATCCTCATAATAATTTAAATAAATAGATATGAAGTGGAAGAACATGGTTTTGAAAGGGCTCATTTCCAAAAATGAAAATAAACAATACCAACATTATTGGTATAATTTACCGAACTGCAAAATTGGGCTAATTTCCTTTGCACTATTATAATAATTGTCGGATTGTGAGAAAGGATGTGGACAGTTAGAGAAGAAACGACTGGTAGCATACGTGTGTCTTTGGATTGGTTTATCCAGCCCACTGCTCTCTAAGCAGTAGTCTGAGCAGCACGACCAGTCCTCAGACAGGGAAGGGGGCCGACAACAGCCCCTTTGAGCGCTGCTGTTGACTCAGGTCTTCAATGGCTTCTCTGCGGTCTGTCCTGTAACTGTGCCATGTTTTAGATACATTTATACGTGTGTACTGTATTTGTGTTAGCCATGGGTGTGTTCCAGGGCCAGGAACAACACTGAGGGCGGGTGTTGGTCAATAAGGCTCTCCTTGATTGGAGGGGCGTTCTGCGGTCCCCATTGGGCTCTGCGGAGGTGCATACTGTCAGACCCTGCCTGGAACTTTGGTTTGCCTTAGATGCATAAATGAGACATTCATCTCCCTTCCCTCGCTAGATTGAAGGAGATTCCTGGAGACACTGGGCCCTCTGTTAGCTGTGAGGTTGATTGGTGACAATGCCGTACACATTTTTGTTGAATTCCCAACTGTAGCCGTCCACTTCTATATAATTCCACCTTGCTCTAAGCTACTATCAAATAATAAAATAAATATAACATTATTGGGTG
>NC_079420.1:24440910-24445910 GCF_026213295.1 Gadus chalcogrammus
ACACAACGTGCTTTATGGATTTGCTGTGTTGATGTTCGGGCACAAGGTTATCTTCTGTTGGATTCACATTTTATTTCAAGAAATATTTTGATTACTGTAAATTATAAAATTTATATAAAAGTTAAAAATAAATGGAATTATTGTAGTAGTTCCAAATAAAAAAGAGCAGACAATTCCGAGTGCAAAAAACTAGAGTAGAGATTAAGTTTTGAATGCCATGGTTACTGATTAATACATTAAAAATAATCACTTATGATAAATAATGAAACAAAAACTCCCAGAGAAGTGACTTTCAGTGGTTCTGGTCACTAACCAACGGTGCTGAGACTAGTTTATACGTTGGGCTCAATGGCCTGCTCCCGGCTAGGAAAGTTACTTTGAGAAACAAACAAATGACCACACCCTGTGGACCTACAGAAGTCCCTCGGCCTTGGGTCTGAGAACATACAGACACCTATAAAGGTGGACTGGATGGCTTACCTCTGCCGAACCATAACCTCTCAAAGATGCATTTCTGCTGGTAATCAGAGTCCAGAACTGTCCATCCACATGTCCCAGAATAACTCTGTGCCCTCGCCTCCAGTTCCCCTGCAGGTAGTGGTGCTGTACTCACACAGGGACAATAGCACAGCTCTGCACTCATGTGTCTTTAATGGTTGAGCTATAACCACCTTGTTCCACAAGTCCATGATATGGAAATGGACCCCGTTCTATACAGCTTCATAAACTCAAATCAATTACTAAAGAAGACCTTTGACCAACAGAGAGATCATGTAGCTAAGCTGATCCACGTCTTTGATGGCACACCATTAACCACTGCAGTGATGTTTCTCTCCAGTCCAACCCTGTAAACACAAGTAACGCCGTCCCACGCTCCATCACAGAGGCATCTGAGCGTAACCCCATCGGAGAGCTCGGTTCCTGATAATCAGCTGGGCGCTTTTCCCATGACCGGCCCTGCTAGCACTAACTAATCACAGAAGGTACTTTCATGTCATGCAAAACGGTACAGCTAGTAGGCTGCTGCTGTTGATGATTAATACAATTAAAGGTATCGGTATCCGTCTATGGGGCAGTGGGCGTTCCTGGAGAAGGTCACACCGACAGCAGTTCAAGAAACCCGGCTCAACGTCCCCGATAAACACACCGCCAGCCATGTTGTCTGCTAAGTATAGAGCCCCTCCCCCCCCTGCTCCCCGGTCGGGTATAGGGACCCCCCCAGACCCACTCAGAGGTCCGGGTCTGCTTTGGTCCTCCTAGAATACGCTGCACTCTACTCCAAGCAGGATGGAGCTGAGGAGGCAGCAGGACACACCTGCGGTTCTAGGAACTAAAGGATGCTAATAAGAACAAAGTGTATGCAATTGAATAAGTAGGTTAATGTCAACATGGCAGCTGATGCATCTATCCTCACCATTCCTCCTTCTACCTCTCTCTCTATCTGCTATCTGCTCCGTTTCATGATCACGTCTCTCGCCCCGCTCTCCGTCGGACGCTCCTTCCTCTGGTCTTTTGATGACTAGCTCTCACCCCCAACACACCGTATACATGTAGCATCCCCATTCACACACACACACACACACACACACACACACACACACACACACACACACACACACACACACACACACACACACACACACACACACACACACACACACACACACACACACACACACACACACACAGTATCATTTTCCAACAACACTCCAATGCCGATAGGATAAGGTCCATCAGGCCCAGGTCCATATCTCACAGACGACCCGCTGTCATTTAGGGTGGCATCTGCTTCACCTCGTACACAATGTGTGTGTGTGTGTGTGTGTGTGTGTCACTTTGTATTTTTAACATGTTCTACTTTGATTGAAATACAGTAGAAAATGTATAACATAAATGTTATGTATTGCAACATACAAGCCCTGACCCTGCAAGCCCTTAATTAATTATTAATTATGATATAATTAATTAAAACCCTTCCTCAGACAGTTGTTTTTCAATGAAGGGTTTGGGCTAGTGTTGATCATTGTCCACTAAAGGACCTCTCCTCCCCCAGGAGGATGTCGTCACAGCGGGCCTCTCCTCCCTATCCCCCGTCGACAGAGGACGAGCCAATGATAGGCGGGGACAGTAGCGCCTGGGCCAATGAGGACAGAGACATACAGCAAGGCCCGCCTCCTCTTCATAACATGGAAGAGAGTTCAAACGAGCCGCAGCCAAAGAGAGAGAAGCAGGGCGGCGAGGGGGAGTGGGAGAGCTCCCGGCCAGCCCCCATGGTGAGTGGTTCATTAACACGCCCGTATCTCACCTGGAGCCACCGACAAACCTGCAGCAGGGGCCGGCGTCGGGACGGATGGGGACACAAGGGGAGGACTAGGGACACAAGGGGAGGAATGGGGACAAATGAGGACATAAGGGGAGGACTGGGGACACATGAGGAAACATGAGGATACATGGGGACACATGGGGACACAAGGGGAGGACTGAGGACACAAGGGGAGGACTTGGGACACATGAGGACACAAGGAGACACATGAGGACACAAGGGGAGGAATGGGAACACATGGGGAGGAATGGGGACACATGAGGACACAAGGGGTGGAATGGGTACACATGAGGACACAAGGGGAGGAATGGGGACACATGGCGACATATGAGGACACATGGGGAAGAATGGGGACACATGAGGACACATGAGGACACATTGGGACACAAGGGGAGGAAGGGGGACACAAGGGGAGGAAGGGGGACACATGAGGACACAGGGGGAGGAATGGGGTCACAAGGGGACACATGGGGACATGGGGTCCGCCTGTCAACACAAACATATCGAACTGAAACATACAAGCGCACACACTACTGGTGCACACACACAGACACAAACTTTTTTGCACACACACACAAACGCACGCACTCACACGCACGCACGCACACACACACCTACACACACACACACACACACACACACACACACACACACACACACACACACACACACACACACACACACACACACACACACACACAAACACACAGTGGCTGTGAATGTGCTGCAGGCAGTCCAAAGAGACTACTTCTCCAGAGAACAATACCTTAAGGCTGCTCTCATCTCCACACCTTGTGTTCTGTACCCTGTGTGTGTGTTTGTGTGTGTGTGTGTGTGTGTGTGTGTGTGTGTGTGTGTGTGTGTGTGTGTGTGTGTGTGTGTGTGTGTGTGTGTGTGTGTGTGTGTGTGTGTGTGTGTGTGTGCGTGTGTGTGTGTGTGTGTGTGTGTGAGTGTGCGTGTGTAACCTTTGCTTAACTCTGTGTTTTTCCTACTGTAAGACCCAAAGCTCACTTCTTTATCGGAAAGGAAAGGAAAGTTGGTTTCAGCAAGTTTCTCTTGATTTGTTAATGTTATCAAAGAGAAGAAGAGCTCTCTCTCCTGTCATGGCTGAGAATCAATCAACCTGGACGACATCTTCCTCTCAAACCACGCCTCTTTCTGCTCATGTTGACTGCCCCTTATATACAATGATGACAACACCATCACACACACAGACACACAGAGTAACTCTCTTTTCTAATCCTCATTACGGAGGCGTCCTCTGCTTAAGGACAAAGAGAGCCCAGCCCTCCCCCGGGCTGGGGGGGCCACCTCAAGGGTGTCTTGAGATCCTCATGTTAAACAAAGCCTCTTGTCTTTGAAACCTAAGCCCTCTAAAGTTCTGAAGATCCCCCCACCTCTCTGTGAGGGGCGGAGAAAGCCTCCAGAAATAGAAGGCCCCTCGGTAGGAACAACACCTGCCTCCAAGTGTCTGTTGTTGGGACAATGTGCTGCCCTCGCTGGGCTTATCCTCCGATATATATAGACTGCTCCGTGGTAGACCTTCGGGGGCCTGCTGCTCACTACTGGGTCTGCTCTTCACCAACAGATAGCTGTCTGCACTGACACTTTGTTCCCTTTAGTTAGAATTAAACTGGAAACCTTAAACTCTGAAGTTGACTTTCAGTGAAAGTTGTGTCTTCAACTGGGACCAGTGAGGCTGCTGTGAACACTGGGAGGTGTATGAGTAAACACCCTCAACACCAGAGTAAAGCTTGTGACTGATGGGGCTTTTTCAGGGTCATGTGAAATACTACGGCGATATCCAAAACACTTTTATCTAGTTACTTATCACAGGTCTCCCTGGTCTAGTGTCCAAATCCAAAAATAAAATCCAAGCAGGCGTGCCGGTTGACTGAACTCTGACCCCTGGATGGTTGGCCGGTCAGCAGCCGAGTTGGAAGGTTACTTACTTTAGACGCTGAATGACTTAATGGGGATGAAGGATTAGGGAGATAGGGCGTAGTAAACCCTTCACACACGTTACTCTCCCTGAGCAGAACACCTCAGTGTTCAGCTCTCAGACGCTGGTCCTCTGCTCTCAGATGCTGGTCCTCTGCTCTCAGACGCTGGTCCTCTGCTCTCAGATGCTGGTCCTCTGCTCTCAGACGTTGATCCTCTGAGACGCTGGTCCTCTGCTCTCAGACGTTGGTCCTCTGAGACGTTGGTCCTCTGAGACGTTGGTCCTCTTCTCTCAGACGTTGGTCCTCTGAGACGTTGGTCCTCTGCTCTCAGACGTTGGTCCTCTGAGACGTTGGTCCTCTGCTCTCAGACGTTGGTCCTCTTCTCTCAGACGTTGGTCCTCTGCTCTCTGACGTTGGTCCTCTGCTCTCAGACGTTGGTCCTCAGCGGCCTCACCATGCAGGCCCAGGACAAAGTTAGCTGAACGGGGGTCAACACTACCCCCTGTCAACATGGACAACATGTTCAGCCATGGAGACAGAAAGACAGACATATTCTGTACATGCATCCATCAAGCCATCTCTACACATACATATCAAATGCATACATACACACACACATACATACAAACAGACATACATGCACACATACACACACACACACACACAAATATAGAAACAGACATACACAAACAATACACAAACACACACAGCAACACGTCTAATCACTAATGTAT
>NC_079420.1:24450910-24456070 GCF_026213295.1 Gadus chalcogrammus
CACAAAAAGGTAAACTTTTTAAGAACTAATAAAAGAAACCAAGAGCAGCCAAGCATTGTCAAATTGTATCTGTCACAGACCTGTAGGCTCCTGATAGGACTCTACTGAATCCGACCCTCTCTTCTATAGTACTCTAGGGACAGCCCTTTGAACTCTACTGAATCCGACCCGCTCTTCTATAGTACTCTAGAGACATGGAGTTCTACCCTCTCTTCAATATTACTGCAAGGGAAATGACCACCATGGTGACTGAAGCGATTTAGGGAAGGCAGTGAGAGAGAGATCAGGGGATGAAGGCAGATACTGGTAACTCACACTACTCCCAGTACTCTCACTAACCCCCCTATAGTCCCACTACTCCCAGTACCCCCACTACTCCCCCTACTCCCACTACTCCCAATACTCCCCGTATACCACTTCTCCCACTACTCCCAGTACTCCCTCTACTCCCCCTGCTCCACTCCCAGTACTCCAAATACTCCCCCTACTCCAAGTACTCTCAGTAATCCCCTTATAGTCCCACTACTCCCAGTACTTCCACTACTCTCAGTACTCCCAGTACTCCCACTACTCCCAGTACTCCCACTGCTACCAGTACTCCCACCACACTAGTGGATGTGCATGCCTGTTGTGTTTATGAAGTCTCTCCAACGTAATGAATCTCTGCTCCACAATAAGCTCCATGACCTTCTCATCCTATTGCCGCCTGGAGCAAGCACCTTAATGAGCTGCTGGAACAATACAGCTTCGTTCAAACCTACATAATGACCATCTCAATATGTTTAAGGCATTATTATGCAAATAATAAAAACAACCTCACTCAAGTCATTCAACTATTGTTCATTTGCATCCACATTATAATAAATATCAACTATTTCCAAAAAACGGACAATTCAAATAAACAAAACAGTTAGAGAGATACTCCTGTCGAACACCAAGTCTATGTTTGGGTAGATCTTTTAGCATTAAGCTACACCTTCTTTTTTTCTTTTGACGAAGTGATCAATCACTTTGACTGTGACTCAACGGACAAACTTCTCACTTCCCGGAGACTGATTAAGTGCGCTGTATGGTCTAAGGAATAAGTCACTGTGGTCTGAGATGGTGGGATCGACTGCCTGTAGTTCTGGACCAGGCTGGGAGTACAGGCTGGGAGCACCTGCAGTACTGGGAGAACTGGTAGTACAGGTTGGGAGTACTGAGAGTACTGGAAGTACAGGCTGGGAGTACTGGGAGTACAGGCTGGGAGTACTGGGAGTACAGGGTTGAAGTACTGGGGGTACTGGGAGTACAGGCTTGAAGTACTGGGGGTACTGGGATTACAGGCTGGGAATACAGGCTGGGAGTACTGGGGGTACTGGGAGTACAAACTGGGAATACAGGCTGGGAGTACTTATTGTACTTGGAGTACAGGCTGGGAGTATTCTGAGTACTCGGAGTACTGATTGTACAGGCTGGGATTACTGTGAGTACTGCGAGTACAGGCTGGGAGTATAGACTTGGATTACTGGGAGTACTGGGAGTACAGGCTAGGAGTACAGACTGGGAGTACCTTTAGCACTGGGACTACAGGCTTGGAGTATAGACTGGGAGTACTGGCGGTACTGACTTCCAGTACTGTGCGTGTGTCCCATTACAGTCTTTACTGGGAGTACCAACTGCCAGTACTGGGACTACAGACTGGGAGTACTGGGAGTACAGACTGGGAGTACAGGCTGAGAGTTCCGGCTGGGAGTACTGGGAGTACAGGCTGGGAGTACTGTGAGTACAGTAGGATGGGGCATGCAGGCTTGGGGGGTGGGGGAGGACTCACTGACCCCAACAAGCCTGCTGTGTTTAGTGGTCTGTCCCTTGGTGGGACCCTCCTCTCCTCCTGTGGTTAGTGGTCTGTCCCTTGGTGCGACCCTCATGTTAGCCAAACATGAAAAATGTTGGTCAAACCCTCATGTTAGCCAATCCCTCATGTTAGCCAATCCCTCATGTTGGTCAATCCCTCATGTTGGTCAAACCCTCATGTTGGTCAAACCCTCATGTAAGCCAAACCCCTCATGTTGGTCAAACCCTCATGTAGGACAAACCCCTCATGTTGGTCAAACCCTCATGTTGGCCAAACCCTCATGTTGGTCAAACCCTCATGTTGGTCAAACCCTCATGTTGGCCAAACCCTCATGTTGGTCAAACCCTCATGTTGGCCAAACCCCTCATGTTGGTCAAACCCTCAAATTGGTCAAACCCTCATGTCAGCCAAACCCCTCATGTTGGTCAAACCCTTATGTTGGTCAAACCCTCATGTTGGTCAAACCCCTCATGTTGGTCAAATCCTCATGTTGGCAAAAACCTCATGTTGGTCAAATCCTCATGTTGGTCAAACCCCTCATGTTGGCCAAACCCTCATGTGGGTTAAACCCTCATGTTAGCCAAACCCTCATGTTGGTCAAACCCTCATGTTGGTCAAACCCCTCATGTTGGTCAAACCCTCATGTTGGTCAAACCCTCATGTTGGTCAAACCCTCATGTGAATGAATCCCTGCTTGTTTCGTTGGGGCTTTGATCTTTGCCTGCATGAGAATTATTGTTACCTTAAAAGATTGGATACAATTTGTATTGTTTTATTTATCACATTTTAACAAAGCAGCACACTAAAGAAAGAAATGCAATTCATTTAAACAGATTATAACTTAACAAAGCGAATCAATAAGTTTCATGAGGAAAAGTCCAGATAACATTAGAGCATACACCGTATTGACAGTAGTGTTCTTTGATAGGACAAGGTTTCAAAATTTGATGAAAATAATGTGTTGGAAAAAGACACTGTGCTAACACGCAACCATGCTAACAATGCTAACCATGCTAACATTGCTAACCATGCTAACCCAGCTATTCTCTAATGGCTCCTCGACGTGCAAACAGCTTATATCGCTGTACTGTGTGTGTGTGTATGTGTGTGTGTGTGTGTGTGTGTGTGTGTGTGTGTGTGTGTGTGTGTGTGTGTGTGTGTATGTGAGAGAGAAAGAGAGAGAGAGAGAGCGAGAGAGAGATAGAAAGAGAGAGAGAATGAGAGTCTGTGTCTTGTAGCTGGCTCGTCTCATCATGTTTAGACATATGTTGAGTTTTATTTCACTGAGACATCAATCCTTCTAGCCAGCTGTTAACACAGTTGCTTACTCTACCGCTTCCCTCTCTCTCCCCCCTCACATCATCCTCTCTCCCCTTTATCTATTGCTCCTCTTTCACTGTCTTTGACCAAGCAATGCCTCTCTCTCGTGATATATTTCTACCTCAGTAATTAATTCATTATTGGATGAATTGTTCTTTCATCCATGTTATTCTTTCGTCCCTTCTACTTTCCTTTAGATTTTTCTTTCATACTCTTGATGAAACCATTAGCCTGACCATTAGCCTGACCATTAGCGTGCACTTGTGTACGTCCATGTGTGTTTATTCCAGGTGTATAGTGTGTGTATGTGTGTTTATTCTAAGTGTATAGTGTGTGTATGTGTGTTTATTCTAAGTGTATAGTGTGTGTGTGTGTGTTTATTCTAAGTGTATAGTGTGTGTGTATTACACAGATAATAGTGTGTACTTAAGAGAGCAATTAAAAGTAGGAAATTAATGTGTGTGTAATAGAGAGCAAGACAGAGAAGGGAGGGAGGCCAACCGGGCATCACCGGGCCTCTTGGCAGGGTCTTCAGTTTGTTATGATTCCTGCCTGCCTCACACAAACACACACACACACACACACACACACACACACACACACACACACACACACACACACACACACACACACACACACACACACACACACACACACACACACACACACACACACACACACACACACACACACACACACACACACACACACATTAGGTTACCTGTGGCTTGTGTAAAACATCCCAAACAGTGTGTCTTGGCAGCGTGTCTCAGAGACAGGTGATTCACTTGTTTACCCTAAAACATGAACTAGTTGGCCGCCGTAGTCGGATAACCACACACACACTAACACACACACATACGCACAGAAAAACACACACACACACACACACACACACACACATACACACGCACACACACACACACACACAGACACACACACACACACACACACACACACACACACACACACACACACACACACACACACACAGTTTCTTTCTTGCGGTCATTTATTGCTCAGCGTGAAAATGTTAGACTATCTGGAGCTCACATGATGAAAGTCAAGAGGATATAGGAGACTATGAAGATCCAATGCGCTCTTCATACCTCCATCTGCAAGCCCTCCACCGTGAGGAAGGGAGGTTAATTCTCCTGTGGCTCTCTCTGCTATACCCTGTTTCTCCCCCCTCTCCCCCTCTCCACCCACCTCCCCTCAGTCTGGGTGGGACTGAGGGGAGGGGACGTGTGGGGAGGGGGGGGGGATTGTGGACAGAGAGGAATTTTTATCCACGCTCCAATCTAAACAGCACTTGATCCCGACACGCGGACGCATGTGGTCACTGGGACGCAGAGCCATCTAGGGTAAAACATCTCTGCTCCTCACCTCGCCCCCCCGCCCTCTCCTCTCTCACCACACCCTCCACGCTCTCCTGCTCTCCTTCTCTCCTCCACTAGCCTCCTCCTCTCCATCTGTCCTTCCCCATCCTCTCCCTTCATATGTTTATTGGTACATGGCTATAAATTGTACATGCAAGTATACATGTGAATGCACACTGACAGACACACACACACACACATACACAAACACAAAGATTCACACACACGCACGCACGCACGTACACACACACACACAGGCTCCCCATCGCTCGGTTGACTTATGCAGCTGAGTCACGGGGTTGCAGGTTCTACTTCCTCTCCTAAGTGCTGCCATCAATTCTGCTGCCTGATTCTGTTTTACACACAAATGCACCTCATACATCCGCTCTGCAGGGCTGCACAGAGCCCCTCAAACCTCACCCTCCTCCTGGTCCCAGGGTCCTCCAGACCCCCTCGTGGTCCCAGGGTCCTCCAGACCCCCTCCTGGTCCCAGACCCCCCCTCCTTGTCCCAGAGCCTCTCCAGACCCCCTCCTGGTCCCAGGGCCTCTCCAGACCCCCTCCTGGTCCCAGGGGCCCCCTCCTGGTCCCAGGGCCTCTCCAGACCCCCTCCTGGTCCCAGGGCC
>NC_079420.1:24456170-24484605 GCF_026213295.1 Gadus chalcogrammus
TGTTGAACTGGGCTTGGTTGAAGGAATCCAATGATACCTGGTTTGTGAAAATTGGTCGAATAGGTCGAAAGTTATGAACATGAATGCATGCCCAACTTTGACCTGTTGGTGGCGCTAGAGCTGTTGGGCTAGCGACCTGAGATTGGCTTAATGGGCTAATGGGGCAGTCCTGAACAAGTGTGCCAAATTTCACAACTTTTCGCCAAGCGGTTCTATGGGCTGCCATTGACTCCAATGGCAGCATAATAATAATAATAATAATAAATATAGCTGCGAGCAGCAATGTGGGTGTCAAGCGTAATGGGACTCGGTAGGCTAATTCTGCCGGATGGACGTAATCGGCCAGGGGGCTACATGACGACCGTCTCGGAAATCGGCAATACCGACAGCCGGTGGGATGAGGAAATGGGAAAAGGACCCCACCTAGAGGTAAGGGCGCAATACAGTCTGCCTGACAGAACAAATGTCACAAATACATAGGGGTATTCGGAACAATATTCCTAAAAGAGACACAATGTAAACAAGCACCCGTTCTGGAGGTGGTTCGTGAAGCATCTAATCCATCGGGAATTGAAGTTTATATTGTAAATCGGCGTAATGGTAAATATAGTCATTGTTGTAGTATACATTAAGTACCGCTTGTCGCCACACAAGTGCAGTGTCTACCCATTAATCAGCGTCGTCAAGTTTGATTGGCTGTCACGGCCAAACGGTTATGAATTTGAGAAAGCGGTTTGATACATTTGTTCAGCTTGGTCGGAAGATCATATATGCCAAGTTCTATGAAGATTGGACATTGTAGTGTTCTCGTGCAGTGTGTTGTAACCCTGACTTAACACCGAGTTAAACCGTAGCCAATGAAGACAGAGTCGTAGTAAGGTTGACCATTTACTGTCACAATTCCTCATGAACAGACGGTGAAAACTGCAAATAAAAGAATACAAAAATACTGAATGTACATTTGACTAAACAGCATGTTGTACATAGTTGTAAATAATAATATAAACTGTCTAACACTGCATGAAGACATTCTGATGCCAATTGCATTGATTTTAGTTTGTACACAATTGCTAACCAAAACGTTTTTAACAACACATCAAACATTATTTTTAACTAAATCCACTCTAATATATTATCTTAAACATGTCTTGCATTGATTAAACAAACTTACGGCATTGCCTCTTAGATGCTTTCATGTGGATGCTAGCGGATTACAATCAGAAGATGCACATGTCTGCCATTCCTTCTACAGAGGTACGATTTTTAACAGGAAATGACGTCACAGGAAGTGACTAAACCGGAAGTGAAATAATAACAAACCTAAAACGGCAAAATAATATGAATTTATACATTGGCTTATTTTAACTGTAAAGTAATTATTCACATCCGTTTTTACATATACATATTTAAGAAATCAATGTAAGAATATTAAATGAGTGCCAGGAGAGACAACACAGACATAATTTGTGGCCTGTGGAAATTTTCAACTGATTTTGACAACTTGCAACATGGCGGCCAAGTTCTGATGCAATGAGAAATAATTCATAAGCTACATAAGGAGGTCTGGCAGTATCCTCAGACATTAAAAATAAGTTTGAAATGTACTCATGTGAAGAGAGAGAAGTTAAAACACGTCTTCATTAATTATAGCGCCCCCTATAGGTCAATGGTCACCAAATTCATTGAGTGTCCCCCTGATGATGTTATGGGTCTATGTATCAAGTTTGGTTATGATATGTCAAAGGGCTGCTGAGATATTGGCGTGTTTCCGGTTTGGCGGCTTCGCGGTCGAATATCATTAGCTGCCGCGGATATTTCTGCAAAAAATAATATACTCGCTATACGGGGAGGTCTGATAGTATCACCAGACATTGAAAATAATTTTTAAATGTACTCATGTGAAGAGGGAGGAGTCAAAACACATCGACATTAATAACAGCGCCCCCTAGAGGTCAAAGGTCACCAAATTCATTCAGTGTCAGCTTTATGGGGGCTTGGGTCTATATACCAAGGTTGGTTATGATATGTCAAAGGGCTGTTGAGATATTGGCTTACATCCAGTTTGGCGGCTTCGCCGCCAAATTTGATTGGCTTTAGCGGGCAAACGGTTTTGAATTTGACAAATCTATTCAATGTTTTTCATCAAACATGGCCAGAAGATCATGTGTGCCAAGTTTCGAGATGATTGGACAAGATTTGTGATAGGAGTAGCATTTTGAAGGTTTTTGACATAAACCAAGATGGCGGAAATATACGTCATGGCGCAATGACGTCATAGGGTGTGTTGAAGTGGGCTTGGTTCAAGGAATCCAATGATACCTGATTTGTGAATATTGGTCAAATGGGTCGAAAGTTATGAACATGAATGCATGTCCAACTTTGACCTGTTGGTGGCGCTAGAGCTGTAGGGCTAGCGACCTGAGATTGGCCTAATGGGCTAATGGGGCTGTCCTGAACCAGTGTGCCAAATTTCACAACTTTTCGCCAAGCGGTTCTATGGGCTGCCATTGACTCCCATTGAAGGATTATAATAATAATAGGAATTCGTACAATAACAATAGGTTGTCTCGCAACATAGTTGCTTGACACCCAATAAGAATTCGTACAATAACAATAGGTTGTCTCGCAACATAGTTGCTTGACACCCAATAATAATAGGAATTCGTACAAAAACAATAGGTTGTCTCGCAACATAGTTGCTTGACACCCAATAATAATAATAATAGGAATTCGTACAAAAACAATAGGTTGTCTCGCAACATAGTTGCTTGACACCCAATAATAGGAATTCGTACAATAACAATAGGTTGTCTCGCAACATAGTTGCTTGACACCCAATAATAATAAGAATTCGTACAATAACAATAGGTTGTCTCGCAACATAGTTTGGCGGCTACGCCACCAAATTTGATTGACTTTAGCGGGCAAATGGTTTTGAATTTGAAAAATCTATTCGATGTTTTTTATCAAGCATGGCCGGGAGATCATGTTTGCCAAGTTTCGAGATGTTTGGACAAGATTTGTGATAGAAGTAGCATTTGGATGGTTTTTTACATAAACCAAGATGGCGGAAATATACCTCTTGGCGCAATGACGTCATAGGGTGTGTTGAACTGGGCTTGGTTCATGGAATCCAATGATACCTGGTTTGTGAATATTGGTCGAATGGGTCAAAAGTTATGAACATGAATGCATGTCCAACTTTGACCTGTTGGTGGCGCTAGAGCTTTTGGGCTAGCGACCTGAGATTGGGTTAATGGGCTAATGGGGCTGTCTTGAACCAGTTTGCCAAATTTCACAACTTTTCGCCAAGCGGTTCTAAGGGCTATC
Organism: Gadus chalcogrammus; assembly: GCF_026213295.1. Lineage (NCBI taxonomy): Eukaryota > Metazoa > Chordata > Actinopteri > Gadiformes > Gadidae > Gadus > Gadus chalcogrammus. Next base: position 24,459,501 of record NC_079420.1, read on the forward strand.
ATTGACTCCCATTGAAGGATAATAATAAATATAGCTGCGAGCAGCAATGTGGGTGTCAAGCATAATCGGACTCGGTAGGCTAATTCTGCCGGATGGACGCATTTGGCCAGGGGGCTACATGACGACCGCCTCGGAAATCGGCAATACCGAAAGCCGGTGGGATGAGTAAATGGGAAAAAGGACCCCACCTAGAGGTAAGGGCGCAATGCAGTCTGCCTGACAGAACAAATGTCACAAATACATAGGGGTATTCGGAACAATATCCCTAAAAGAGACACCATGTAAACAAGCATCCCTTCTGGAGGTGGTTCGTGAAGCATCTGATCCAGTGGGAATTGCAGTTTATATTTTAAGTGGGCGGAATGGTAAATATAGTCATTGTTGCATTATACATTAAGTACCGCTTATCGCCACACGAGTGCAGTGTCTACCCATTAATGAGCGCCGTCAAGTTTGATTGCCTGTCACGGCCAAACGGTTTTGAATTTGAGAAAGCTGTTTAACACATTAGTTCAGCTTGGTCTGAAGATCATATATGCAGAGTTTCATGAAGATTGGACATAATTTGTGGCCTGTGGGAATTTACAACTGATTTTGACAACTTTCAACATGGCGGCCAAGTTCTGATGTTGCAATGAGAAATAATTTATAAGCTATATGAGTAGGTCTGACAGTATCATCAGACATTGAAAATAAGTTTGAAATGTACTCATGTGAAGAGAGAGGAGTTAAAACACGTCTTCATTAATTATAGCGCCCCCTAGCGGTCAATGGTCACCAAATTCTTTGATTGTCCCCATGATTATGTTATGGGTCAATGTATCAAGTTTGGTTATGATATGTCAAAGGGCTGCAGAGATATTGGCGTGTTTCCGGTTTTCCGGCTTCGCGCTCGAATATCATTGGCTGTCGCGGATATTTCTGCAAGACGTAATATATGAGCTATATGGGGAGGTCTGATAGTATCACCAGACATTGAAAATAAGTTTTAAATGTACTCATGTGAAGAGAGAGGAGTCAAAACACATCGACATTAATAACAGCGCCACCTAGAGGTCAAGGGTCACCAAATTCATTCAGTGTCACCGTGATGCGGTCATGGGTCTCTCTACCAAGGTTGGTTATGATAGGTCAAAGGGCTTCTGAGATATGGGCTTACTTCCGGTTTGGCAACTTGGCGGTTAAATTTGATTGGCTTTAGCGGACAAACGGTTTTGAATTTGACAAATCTATTCGATGTTTTTTATCAAGCATGGCCAGAAGATCATGTGTGCCAAGTTTCGAGATGATTGGACAAGATTTGTGATAGAAGTAGCATTTTGAAGGTTTTTGACATAAACCAAGATGGCGGAAATATACGTCATGGCACAATGACGTCATAGGGTGTGTTGAACTGGGCTTGGTTCAAGGAATCCAATGATACCTGGTTTGTGATATTGGTCGAATAGGTCGAAAGTTATGAACATGAATGCATGCCCAACTTTGACCTGTTGGTGGCGCTAGAGCTGTTGGGCTAGCGACCTGAGATTGGCTTAATGGGCTAATGGGGCTGTCCTGAACCAGTGTGCCAAATTTCATAACTTTTCGCCAAGCGGTTCTATGGGCTACCATTGACTCCAATGGCAGCATAATAATAAATATAGCTGCGAGCAGCAATGTGGGTGTCAAGCATAATCGGACTCGGTAGGCTTATTCTGCCGGATGGACGCAATCGGCCAGGGGGCTACATGACGACCGCCTCGGAAATCGGCAATACCGACAGCCGGTGGGATGAGTAAATGGGAAAAGGACCCCACCTAGAGGTAAGGGGGCAATGCAGTCTGCCTGACAGAACAAATGTCACAAATACATAGGGGTATTCGGAACAATATCCCTAAAAGAGACACCATGTAAACAAGCATCCCTTCTGGAGGTGGTTCGTGAAGCATCTGATCCAGTGGGAATTGCAGTTTATATTGTAGGTGGGCGGAATGGTAAATATAGTCATTGTTGCATTGTACATTAAGTACCGCTTGTCGCCACACGAGTGCAGTGTCAACCCATTAATGAGCGCCCTCAAGTTTGATTGGCTGTCACGGCCAAACAGTTTTGAATTTGAGAAAGCTGTTTAATGCATTTGTTCAACTTGGTCTGAAGATCATATTTGCCAAGTTTCATGAAGATTGGACATAATTTGTGGCCTGTGGAAATTTACAACTGATTTTGACAACTTTCAACATGGCGGCCAAGTTCTGATGTTGCAATGAGAAATAATTCATAGGCGATATTGGGAGGTCCGACAGTATCATCCGACATTGAAAATAAGCTTTGAAATGTACTCATGTGAAGAGAGGGAGTTAAAACACGTCTTCATTAATTATAGCGCCCCCTAGAGGTCAATGGTCACCAAATTCATTGAGTGTCCCCATGATGATGTTATGGGTCTATATATCAAGTTTGGTTATGATATGTCAAAGGGCTGCAGAGATATTGGCGTGTTTCCGGTTTGGCGGCTTCGCGGTCGAATATCATTGGCTGTCGCGGATATTTCTGCAAGAAATAATATACTAGCTATACAAGGAGGTCTAATAGTATCACTAGACATTGAAAATAAGTTTCAAATGTACTCATGTGAAGAGAGAGGAATCAAAACACATCGACATTAATAACAGCGCCCCCTAGAGGTCAAAGGTCACCAAATTCATTCAGTGTAACCTTTATGGGGTCATGGGTCTATCTACCTAGGTTGGTAATGATATGTCAAAGAACTGCTGAGATATGGGCTTACATCCGGTTTGGCGGCTTCGCCGCCAAATTTGATTGGCTTTAGCGGGCAAACGGTTTTGAATTTGACAAATCTATTCAATGTTTTTCATCAAACATGGCCAGAAGATCATGTGTGCCAAGTTTCGAGATGATTGGACAAGATTTGTGATAGGAGTAGCATTTTGAAGGTTTTTGACATAAACCAAGATGGCGGAAATATACGTCATGGCGCAATGACGTCATAGGGTGTGTTGAAGTGGGCTTGGTTCAAGGAATCCAATGATACCTGATTTGTGAATATTGGTCAAATGGGTCGAAAGTTATGAACATGAATGCATGTCCAACTTTGACCTGTTGGTGGCGCTAGAGCTGTAGGGCTAGCGACCTGAGATTGGCCTAATGGGCTAATGGGGCTGTCCTGAACCAGTGTGCCAAATTTCACAACTTTTCGCCAAGCGGTTCTATGGGCTGCCATTGACTCCCATTGAAGGATAATAATAATAATAGGAATTCGTACAATAACAATAGGTTGTCTCGCAACATAGTTGCTTGACACCCAATAATAAGAATTCGTACAATAACAATAGGTTGTCTCGCAACATAGTTGCTTGACACCCAATAATAATAATAATAATAATAATAATAATAAATATAGCTGCGAGCAGCAATGTGGGTGTCAAGCATAATCGGACTCGGTAGGCTTATTCTGCCGGATGGACGCAATCGGCCAGGGGGCTACATGACGACCGCCTCGGAAATCGGCAATACCGACAGCCGGTGGGATGAGTAAATGGGAAAAGGACCCCACCTAGAGGTAAGGGGGCAATGCAGTCTGCCTGACAGAACAAATGTCACAAATACATAGGGGTATTCGGAACAATATCAACAAAATAATTTACAAGATATATGGGGAGGTCTGACAGTATCATTAAACATTGATAATAAGTTTGAAATGTACTCATGTGAAGAGAGAGGAGTTAAAACACGTCTTCATTAATTATAGCGCCCCCTAGAGGTCAATGGTCACCAAATTCATTGAGTGTCCCCATAATGATGTTATGGGTCTATGTATCAAGTTTGGTTATGATTTGTCCAAGGGATACTGAGATATTGGCGTTTTTCCAGTTTGGCGGCTTCGCGGTTGAATATCATTGGCTGTCGCGGATATTTGTGCAAGTTATAATATACTAGCTATACGGGGAGGTCTGATAGTATCACCAGACATTGAAAATAAGTTGTAAATGTACTCATGTGAAGAGAAAGAGGTCAAAACACATGGACATTAATAACAGCGCCCCCTACAGGTCAAAGGTCACCAAATTAAATCAGTGTCACCTTTATGAGGCCATGGGTCTATATACCAAGTCTGGTTATGATATGTCAAAGGGATGCTGAGAAATCGGCTCACTTCCTGTTTGGCGGCTTCGCCGCCAAATTTGATTGGCTTTAGCGGGCAAACGGTTTTGAATTTGACAAATCTATTCGATGTTTTTCATCAAGGATGGCCAGAAGATCATGTGTGCCAAGTTTCGAGATGATTGGACAAGATTTGTGATAGGAGTAGCATTTTGAAGGTTTTTGACATAAACCAAGATGGCGGACATATACGTCATGGCGCAATGACGTCATAGGATGTGTTAAACTGGGCTTGGTTCAAGGAATCCAATGATACCTGGTTTGTGAAAATTGGTCGAATAGGTCAAAAGTTATGAACATGAATGCATGCCCAACTTTGACCTGTTGGTGGCGCTAGAGCTGTTGGGCTAGCGACCTTAGATTGGCTTAATGGGCTAATGGGGCAGTCCTGAACAAGTGTGCCAAATTTCACAACTTTTCGCCAAGCGGTTCTATGGGCTGCCATTGACTCCAATGGCAGCATAATAATAATAATAATAATAAGAATTCGTACAATAACAATAGGTTGTCTCGCAACATAGTTGCTTGACACCCAATAATAAGAATTCGTACAATAACAATAGGTTGTCTCGCAACATAGTTGCTTGACACCCAATAATAAGAATTCGTACAATAACAATAGGTTGTCTCGCAACATAGTTGCTTGACACCCAATAAATATAGCTGCGAGCAGCAATGTGGGTGTCAAGCATAATCGGACTCGGTAGGCTTATTCTGCCGGATGGACGCAATCGGCCAGGGGGCTACATGACGACCGCCTCGGAAATCGGCAATACCGACAGCCGGTGGGATGAGTAAATGGGAAAAGGACCCCACCTAGAGGTAAGGGGGCAATGCAGTCTGCCTGACAGAACAAATGTCACAAATACATAGGGGTATTCGGAACAATATCAACAAAATAATTTACAAGATATATGGGGAGGTCTGACAGTATCATTAAACATTGAAAATAAGTTTGAAATGTACTCATGTGAAGAGAGAGGAGTTAAAACACGTCTTCATTAATTATAGCGCCCCCTAGAGGTCAATGGTCACCAAATTCATTGAGTGTCCCCATAATGATGTTATAGGTCTATGTATCAAGTTTGGTTATGATTTGTCCAAGGGATGCTGAGATATTGGCGTTTTTCCAGTTTGGCGGCTTCGCGGTTGAATATCATTGGCTGTCGCGGATATTTGTGCAAGTTATAATATACTAGCTATACGGGGAGGTCTGATAGTATCACCAGACATTGAAAATAAGTTGTAAATGTGCTCATGTGAAGAGAAAGAGGTCAAAAACACATGGACATTAATAACAGCGCCCCCTACAGGTCAAAGGTCACCAAATTAAATCAGTGTCACCTTTATGAGGCCATGGGTCTATATACCAAGTCTGGTTATGATATGTCAAAGGGATGCTGAGAAATCGGCTCACTTCCTGTTTGGCGGCTTTGCCGCCAAATTTGTTTGGCTTTAGCGGGCAAACGGTTTTGAATTTTACAAATCTATTCGATGTTTTTCATCAAGCATGGCCAGAAGATCATGTGTACCAAGTTTCGAGATGATTGGACAAGATTTGTGATAGAAGTAGCATTTTGAGGGTTTTTGACATAAACCAAGATGGCGGACATATACGTCATAACGCAATGACGTCATAGGGTGTGTTGAACTGGGCTTGGTTGAAGGAATCCAATGATACCTGGTTTGTGAAAATTGGTCGAATAGGTCGAAAGTTATGAACATGAATGCATGCCCAACTTTGACCTGTTGGTGGCGCTAGAGCTGTTGGGCTAGCGACCTGAGATTGGCTTAATGGGCTAATGGGGCAGTCCTGAACAAGTGTGCCAAATTTCACAACTTTTCGCCAAGCGGTTCTATGGGCTGCCATTGACTCCAATGGCAGCATAATAATAATAATAATAATAATAAGAATTCGTACAATAACAATAGGTTGTCTCGCAACATAGTTGCTTGACAACCAATAATAATAGGAATTCGTACAAAAACAATAGGTTGTCTCGCAACATAGTTGCTTGACACCCAATAATAATAATAATAGGAATTCGTACAAAAACAATAGGTTGTCTCGCAACATAGTTGCTTGACACCCAATAATAGGAATTCGTACAATAACAATAGGTTGTCTCGCAACATAGTTGCTTGACACCCAATAATAATAAGAATTCGTACAATAACAATAGGTTGTCTCGCAACATAGTTTGGCGGCTACGCCACCAAATTTGATTGACTTTAGCGGGCAAATGGTTTTGAATTTGAAAAATCTATTCGATGTTTTTTATCAAGCATGGCCGGGAGATCATGTTTGCCAAGTTTCGAGATGTTTGGACAAGATTTGTGATAGAAGTAGCATTTGGATGGTTTTTTACATAAACCAAGATGGCGGAAATATACCTCTTGGCGCAATGACGTCATAGGGTGTGTTGAACTGGGCTTGGTTCATGGAATCCAATGATACCTGGTTTGTGAATATTGGTCGAATGGGTCAAAAGTTATGAACATGAATGCATGTCCAACTTTGACCTGTTGGTGGCGCTAGAGCTTTTGGGCTAGCGACCTGAGATTGGGTTAATGGGCTAATGGGGCTGTCTTGAACCAGTTTGCCAAATTTCACAACTTTTCGCCAAGCGGTTCTAAGGGCTGCCATTGACTCCCATTGAAGGAATATTAATAATAATAATAATAATATATAGCTGCGAGCAGCAATGTGGGTGTCAAGCATAATCGGACTCGGTAGGCTTATTCTGCCGGATGGACGCAATCGGCCAGGGGGCTACATGACGACCGCCTCGGAAATCGGCAATACCGACAGCCGGTGGGATGAGTAAATGGGAAAAGGACCCCACCTAGAGGTAAGGGGGCAATGCAGTCTGCCTGACAGAACAAATGTCACAAATACATAGGGGTATTCGGAACAATATCAACAAAATAATTTACAAGATATATGGGGAGGTCTGACAGTATCATTAAACATTGATAATAAGTTTGAAATGTACTCATGTGAAGAGAGAGGAGTTAAAACACGTCTTCATTAATTATAGCGCCCCCTAGAGGTCAATGGTCACCAAATTCATTGAGTGTCCCCATAATGATGTTATAGGGTCTATGTATCAAGTTTGGTTATGATTTGTCCAAGGGATGCTGAGATATTGGCGTTTTTCCAGTTTGGCGGCATTCGCGGTTGAATATCATTGGCTGTCGCGGATATTTGTGCAAGTTATAATATACTAGCTATACGGGGAGGTCTGATAGTATCACCAGACATTGAAAATAAGTTGTAAATGTACTCATGTGAAGAGGAAAGAGGTCAAAACACATGGACATTAATAACAGCGCCCCCTACAGGTCAAAGGTCACCAAATTAAATCAGTGTCACCTTTATGAGGCCATGGGTCTATATACCAAGTCTGGTTATGATATGTCAAAGGGATGCTGAGAAATCGGCTCACTTCCTGTTTGGCGGCTTCGCCGCCAAATTTGATTGGCTTTAGCGGGCAAACGGTTTTGAATTTGACAAATCTATTCGATGTTTTTCATCAAGGCATGGCCAGAAGATCATGTGTGCCAAGTTTCGAGATGATTGGACAAGATTTGTGATAGGAGTAGCATTTTGAAGGTTTTTGACATAAACCAAGATGGCGGACATATACGTCATAGCGCAATGACGTCATAGGGTTTGTTGAACTGGGCTTGGTTCAAGGAATCCAATGATACCTGGTTTGTGAAAATTGGTCGAATAGGTCAAAAGTTATGAACATGAATGCATGCCCAACTTTGACCTGTTGGTGGCGCTAGAGCTGTTGGGCTAGCGACCTTAGATTGGCTTAATGGGCTAATGGGGCAGTCCTGAACAAGTGTGCCAAATTTCACAACTTTTCGCCAAGCGGTTCTATGGGCTGCCATTGACTCCAATGGCAGCATAATAATAATAATAATAATAAGAATTCGTACAATAACAATAGGTTGTCTCGCAACATAGTTGCTTGACACCCAATAAATATAGCTGCGAGCAGCAATGTGGGTGTCAAGCATAATCGGACTCGGTAGGCTAATTCTGCTGGATGGACGCAATCGGCCAGGGGGCTACATGACGACCGCCTCGGAAATCGGCAATACCGACAGCCGGTGGGATGAGTAAATGGGAAAAGGACCCCACCTAGAGGTAAGGGGGCAATGCAGTCTGCCTGACAGAACAAATGTCACAAATACATAGGGGTATTCGGAACAATATCAACAAAATAATTTACAAGATATATGGGGAGGTCTGACAGTATCATTAAACATTGATAATAAGTTTGAAATGTACTCATGTGAAGAGAGAGGAGTTAAAACACGTCTTCATTAATTATAGCGCCCCCTAGAGGTCAATGGTCACCAGATTCAGTGAGTGTCCCCATGATGATGTTATGGGTCTATCTATCAAGTTTGGTTATGATATGTCAAAGGGCTGCAGAGATATTGGCGTGTTTCCGGTTTGGCGGCTTCGCGTCGAATATCATTGGCTATCGCAGATATTTCTGCAAAAAATAATATACTAGCTATATGGGGAGGTCTGATAGTATCACCAGACATTGAAAATAAGTTTTAAATATACTCATGTGAAGTGAGAGGAGTCAAAACACATCGACATTAATAACAGCGCCCCCAGGTCACCAAATTCTATCAGTGTCACCTTTATGAGGCCATGGGTCTATATACCAAGTCTGGTTATGATATGTCAAAGGGATGCTGAGAAATCGGCTCACTTCCTGTTTGGCGGCTTCGCCGCAAAATTTGATTGGCTTTAGCGGGCAAACGGTTTTGAATTTGACAAATCTATTCGATGTTTTTCATCAAAGATGGCCAGAAGATCATGTGTGCCAAGTTTCGAGATGATTGGACAAGATTTGTGATAGAAGTAGCATTTTGAAGGTTTTTGACATAAACCAAGATGGCGGAAATATACGTCATGGCGCAATGACGTCATAGGGTGTGTTGAACTGGGCTTGGTTCAAGGAATCCAATGATACCTGGTTTGTCAATATTGGTCGAATGGGTCGAAAGTGATGAACATGAATGCATTTCCAACTTTGACCTGTTGGTGGCGCTAGAGCTGTTGGGCTACCAACCTGAGATTGGCTTAATGGGCTAATGGGGCTGTCTTGAACAAGTGTGCCAAATTTCACAACTTTTCACCAAGCGGTTCTATGGGCTGCCATTGACTCCCATGGCAGTATAATAATAGGAATTCATACAAAAACAATAGGTTGTCTCGCAACATAGTTGCTTGACACCCAAATATAGCTGCGAGCAGCAATGTGGGTGTCAAGCATAATGGGACTCGGAAGGCAAATTCTGCCGGACGGACGTAATCGGCCAGGGGGCTACATGAAGACCGTCTCGGTAATCGGCAATACCGACAGCCGGTGGGATGAGCGCTATGCAAGTATGCGTCAATGTTTACCAATTGGGAAAATGACCCCACCTAGAGGTAAGGGCGCAGTACAGTCTGCCTGACAGAACAAATGTCACAAATACATAGGGGTATTCGGAACAATATCCCTAAAAGAGACACCATGTAAACAAGCATCCGTTCTGGAGGTGGTTCGTGAAGCATCTAATCCAGTGGGAATTGCAGTTTATATTGTAAGTGGACGGAATGGTAAATATAGTCATTGTTGCATTATACATTAAGTACCGCTTATCGCCACACTAGTGCAGTGTCTACCCATTAATGAGCGCCGTCATGTTTGATTGCCTGTCACGGCCAAACGGTTTTGAATTTGAGAAAGCTGTTAATGTATTTGTTCAGCTTGGTCTGAAGATCATATTTGCCAAGTTTTATGAAGATTGGACATCATTTGTGGCCTGTGGAACTTTACAACTGATTTTGACAACTTTCAACATGGCGGCCAAGTTCTGATGTTGCAATGAGAAATCATTTATAAGCTATATAAGGAGGTCTGGCAGTATCCTCAGACATTAAAAATAAGTTTGAAATGTACTCATGTGAAGAGAGAGGAGTTAAAACACGCCTTCATTAATTATAGCGCCCCCTAGAGGTCAATGGTCACCAAATTCATTGAGTGTCCCCATGATGATGTTATGGGTCTATGTATCAAGTTTGGTTATGATATGTCAAAGGGCTGCTGAGATAATGGCGTGTTTCCAGTTTAGGGGCTTCGCGGTCGAATATCATTTGCTGTCGCGGATATTTCTGCAAGAAATAATATACTAGCTATACGGGGAGGTCTGAGAGTATCACAATACATTGAAAATAAGTTTTAAATGTACTCATGTGAGGAGAAAGGAGTCAAAACACATCAACATTAATAACAGCGCATCCTAGAGGTCAAAGGTCACCAAATGCATTACGTGTCACCTTTATGGGGTCTTAGGTCTATATACCAAGGTTGGTTATGATATGTCAAAGGGCTGCTGAGATATGGGCTTACATCCCGTTTGATTGGCTTTAGCGGCCAAACGGTTTAGAATTTGAAAAATCTATTCAATGTTTTTTATCAAACATGGCCGGAAGATCATATGTGCCAAGTTTCGAGATGATTGGACAAGATTTGTGATAGGAGTAGCACTTTGAAGGTTTTTGACATAAACCAAGATGGCGGGAATATACGTCATGGCGCAATGACGTCATAGGGTGTGTTGAACTGGGCTTGGTTCAAGGAATCCAATGATACCTGGTTTGTGAATATTGGTCAAATAAGTTGAAAGTTATGAACATGAATGCATGTCCAACTTTGACCTGTTGGTGGCGCTAGAACTGTTGGGCAGGCGACCTGAGATTGGCCTAATGGGCTAATGGAGCTGTCCTGAACCAGTGTGCCAAATTTCACAACTTTTCACCAAGCGGTGCTATGGGCTGCCATTGACTCCCATGGCAGTATAATAATAGGAATTCATACAAAAACAATAGGTTGTCTCGCAACATAGTTGCTTGACACCCAATAATAATAATAAGAATTTGTACAATAACAATAGGTTGTCTCGCAACATAGTTGCTTGACACCCAAATATAGCTGCGAGCAGCAATGTGGGTGTCAAGCATAATTGGACTCGGCAGGCTAATTCTGCCGGACGGACGTAATCGGCCAGGGGGCTACATGACGACCGTCTCGGAAATCGGCAATACCGACAGCCGGTGGGATGAGTAAATGGGAAAGGACCCCACCTAGAGGTAAGGGCGCCAATACAGTCTGCTGACAAAACAAATGTCACAAATACATAGGGGTATTCGGAACAATATCCTAAAAGAGACACAATGTAAACAAGCATTCCGTTCTGGAGGTGGTTCGGGAGGCATCTAATCCAGTGGGAATTGCAGTTTATATTGTAGGTGGGCGGAATGGTAAATATAGTAATTGTTGCATTACATTAAGTACCGCTTATCGCCACACGAGTGCAGTGTCCTACCCATTTAATGAGCGCCCGTCACGTATTGATTGGCTGTCACGGCCAATCAGGTTTTGAATTTGAGAAAGCTGTTTGATACAATTGTTCAGCTTGGTCTGAAGATCATATATGCCAAGTTCTATGAAGATTGGACAATATTTGTGGCCTGTGGAAATTACACACTGATTTTGACAACTTTCAACATGGTGGCCAAGTTCTGATGTTGCCATGAGAAATAATTTAGTAAGCTATATGGGGAGGTCTGACAGTATCATCAGACATTGAAAATAAGTTTGCAATGTACTCATGTGAAGAGAGAGGAGTTAAAACACGTCTTCATTAATTATAGCGCCCCCTAGATGTCAATGGTCACCAGATTCAGTGAGTGTCCCCATGATGATGTTATGGGTCTATCTATCAAGTTTGGTTATGATATGTCAAAGGGCTGCAGAGATATTGGCGTGTTTCCGGTTTGGCGGCTTCGCGGTCGAATATCATTGGCTATCGCAGATATTTCTGCAAAAAAATAATATACTAGCTATATGGGGAGGTCTGATAGTATCACCAGACATTGAAAATAAGGGTAACACTTTATAATAAGGTGCCATAATAAATAGCAAACTAGTCATTACCTAACCCTTTGTTAATATTTGTTAATTGTTACTAAAATATCTATTGGCACAAGTTAATAGTTTTTCCATCATTAATGAAATATTAGTTGTTTGCATACAATTTGTATGTTAATGTTTTAACAAATAGAAAACAATCTATTAACTAATATTGTATTAATATTTATTAATAGTTAACTAAATGTATTTTTGGCACTCATTAACAGTTATTTCTTACATTATTTAAATGTTAAATGTTTATTTACAAACTATATGTTGATATAAAAGTTAATGACATATTATTATTTAACTAATTGTTATTAAACTGTGCTTCTGCCTATCCCAATATGAACCACTCCTCATCGGACTCTTACAATGAAGTTGGTTAAGCTTAATTAATATATTAGTAATATATAACTATCAGTATGGGGGACCCTTATAATAAAGTTGGTTAAGCTTAATTAATATATTAGTAATATATAACTATCAGTATGGGGGACCCTTATAATAAAGTTGGTTAAGCTTAATTAATATATTAGTAATATATAACTATCAGTATAGGGGACCCTTATAATCAAGTTGGTTAAGCTTAATTAATATATTAGTAATATATAACTATCAGTATAGGGGACCCTTATAATCAAGTTGGTTAAGCTTAATTAATATATTAGTAATATATAACTATCAGTATAGGGGACCCTTATAATCAAGTTGGTTAAGCTTAATTAATATATTAGTAATATATAACTATCAGTATAGGGGACCCTTATAATAAAGTTGGTTAAGCTTAATTAATATATAGTAATATATAACTATCAGTATAGGGGACCCTTATAATCAAGTTGGTTAAGCTTAATTAATATATTAGTAATATATAACTATCAGTATGGGGACCCTTATAATAAAGTTGGTTAAGCTTAATTAATATATTAGTAATATATAACTATCAGTATGGGGACCCTTATAATCAAGTTGGTTAAGCTTACCGAATATGGTAACACTTTATAATAAGGTGCCATAATAAATAGCAAACTAGTCATTACCTAACCCTTTGTTAATATTTGTTAATTGTTACTGAAATATCTATTTGGCACAAGTTAATAGTTTTTCCATCATTAATTAAATATTAGTTGTTTGCATACAATCTGTATGTTAATGTTTTAACAAATAGAAAACAATCTATTAACTAATATTGTATTAATATTTATTAATAGTTAACTAAATGTATTTTTGGCACTAATTAACAGTTATTTCTTACATTATTTAAATGTTAATGTTTATTTACAAACTATATGTTAATGTAAAAGTTAATGAAATATTATTATTTAACTAATTGTTATTAAACTGTGCTTCTGCCTTATCCCAATATGAACCACTCCTCATCGGACTCTTACAATGAAGTTGGTTAAGCTTAATTAATATGAGTAATATATAACTATCAGTATGGGGGACCCTTATAATAAAGTTGGTTAAGCTTAATTAAATATTAGTAATATATAACTATCAGTATGGGGGACCCTTATAATAAAGTTGGTTAAGCTTAATTAATATATTAGTAATATATAACTATCAGTATGGGGACCCTTATAATAAAGTTGGTTAAGCTTAATTAATATATTAGTAATATATAACTATCAGTATGGGGGACCCTTATAATAAAGTTGGTTAAGCTTAATTAATATATTAGTAATATATAACTATCAGTATGGGGACCCTTATAATAAGTTGGTTAAGCTTAATTAATATATTAGTAATATATAACTATCAGTATGGGGGACCCTTATAATAAAGTTGGTTAAGCTTAATTAATATATAAGTAATATATAACTATCAGTATGGGGACCCTTATAATAAGTTGGTTAAGCTTAATTAATATATAGTAATATATAATATCAGTATGGGGGACCCTTATAATAAAGTTGGTTAAGTAAGGGATAATGCCCGACGAGGTGTCCATTATCAGGAATTAATGGACGACGTGGAGGCGTGAACCGTCCGACGCGAAGCGGAGGTTGCCTCCGCTTCGCGGAGGTCCATTAATTCCTGATAATGGACACCTCGAAGGGCATTATCCCGCTTATACACGGTCACTTACCAACGGTGACCAAATTAAGACCATTAATTTATATTTTCATGCGTTTTACAATCCGAATATAAAGTTTTCCACAAACATACATTTGTTTGCCTGGTTACGCCTGAGGGTCCGACTAATACCCGGAACCACCATTACACGCCCCGTTGGGTTCTCATGCAACGGAAACGTTGTTCCACTCCTCCAGTAATTAGGACGGGCCATAGCTACGACTTTAGAACGGGAGGTAAACGGGAGGTATTATAGTCCGCTGAGCTTTGTTTTGTTTCCCGTTGCTATGGTTACTACTATTTTAGAGACGATACGCCAGCTAGCGCATTAATTGAGAACGGTAAACAGACAATTTGACGGAACTACTTGTCCAGGTGTCCGTATATCAGGAGTTAATGCACACCCTGCATCCAATCAGAATCGAGTATCCCGCAGACCGTGGTATAAGCTTAATTAATATATTAGTAATATATAACTATCAGTATGGGGACCCTTATAATAAAGTTGGTTAAGCTTAATTAATATATTAGTAATATATAACTATCAGTATGGGGGACCCTTATAATAAAGTTGGTTAAGCTTAATTAATATATTAGTAATATATAACTATCAGTATGGGGGACCCTTATAATAAAGTTGGTTAAGCTTAATTAATATATTAGTAATATATAACTATCAGTATGGGGGACCCTTATAATAAAGTTGGTTAAGCTTAATTAATATATTAGTAATATATAACTATTAGTATTGGGGGACCCTTATAATCAAGTTGGTTTAAGCTTTAATTCATATATTAGTAATATATAACTATCAGTATAGGGGCCCTTATAATAAAGTTGGTTAAGCTTAATTAATATTATAAGTAATATATAACTATCAGTATGGGGGACCCTTATATATAAAGTTGGTAAAGCTTAATTAATATATTAGTAATATATAACTATCAGTATGGGGGACCCTTATAATAAAGTTGGTTAAGCTTAATTAATATATTAGTAATATATAACTATTAGTATTGGGGACCCTTATAATAAAGTTGTATAGTAATTATTAATTATTTGCAAATATTTATTTAACATTTATTAACGATAGCAAATATTTTCACTTTCACACTGGAAATGAATGATCTCAGCACACACTGTTGGGAAGGGGGATGGAAATATTTTATTTATAACTCTAACAAAGAACTCTCCAATAGCTTTTTTTTAAGATGTAATAGGTTTCTTAAAGGCACACAAGGCAAAGATGGGTGAGAGACGCTCCATTCACCCGGTAATAGCCATTAAATCATCAGTGACTAAGAAACTGTTAAATTAAACCTAAAAATGTTACCTGGTGTGCCTTTAATGAAAGACTGTGTATGTGTTTCAGAGATGTTTGTACATCTCTGCTATGTCATGCAAATCTACCCAATGGACCACTAGCCGCGTTTACATGGACACATCTATGCCGCATACATTTCTATGGGTCATAGAAAATGATCATGTATACGCCTCATTCGGAATACAATTATCTGTTCGGCATAGATTCTATGCCGAACAGAATAGGTGGTGTAGTCCGTTTTAAATCACCATGTATACACTTATTCCGCATAGATTGGGGTTTAATTTAGAGCAGCCGCAGTAGTTCACTGAGCTCCGTCGGTACTTTTAAGCACACCGAACTTCCACCGCTACACAAGGAAAGTGGATTTATTGCCTGATTCACGTCTTTGTTATCACTCCGTAAAAGTAATCCGGTAAGCGTGTCCGGTTGCGAAGGACGGGACATGGGTGATATTAATGAGGGTGTCCGCCAGTGCGCCGTCCGAGATAACTGTAAATGAGTAGGCTACTACTAGTACTTTTGCAGGCTGAACGTTAAAATACTTCTTAACTTAGAGAGATGGCAGCTGCAGTAGTGCGCAATTGGACCTTCGAGGATTCCTGGTCACTAAATTCCCGTAAGACCACTCTCTCCCATCAGTCTTGGCTGCGGACTCGCATTCAAATTCCTCTTGTTTGGCGGAGCATAGGGTAAATATAAAGATCTGACGAGAAATTGACGTTGCTGCGCTGTCCTCCTCCTTCTTAATTGAAAGAGCAGGCAGAGAAAAGCTCTCCTGCTGTGCTTTCATTAAAATCAAATTTAAAATCCCCGATAGTGATAAGGCATCCATTATGTCGCCGCCGCCGGTCCAGAGACGTGTCAGGTGTGCGCGAGAGACATAACGGACACTTTTGTTACTGCCATGTATACAGTACATTCGGAACACATTTTAGGGAACAGATCTATGCCGCATAGAAATCTATGCGGCATAGATCTGCCATGTAAACGCGGCTAGTGTGGTACTTTTTTTGCAATCCATTCATGCCAGTCAATCACATTTAGGTGGTCTGACAACAGTTCTTCTGTCCGGTTTGCCCCTTTGTCTCCAGACCTGCTCCTTAACAGTTCGCCAAGCACGTTCAATGTGCTGTGTATTGGTTTCCTGTAATAGGATCCATATACCACATACTGTGGTTTACAGTCAAGTGTCTGAACCCCAGATCATTAAGTACGCGGTATGACCGCCATTCATCACTAATGATGTAGAGCCCATTTTTACATGTCGGCATAGCAAAGGGACAAGTTCTTGTCTGGTTCGCCTGTCCACAGGCGCAGGATGGTCTCTGACTCTTCCATCACTTTTCTTCACGCCCAACATGCCAAAAAACCCACTTTAGTCTTTTCCACCCCCCAGCCGCTCTGCCCTCTTCCCATACTATATTAAAACAAAACAAAAGAGAAATGATCATTGAAGGCAAGCAAGTCGCAGCAAAGCATAACAACATTCTGTGTATAAGGGATGCATTACACAAGGATACAACAACGTTTTATTGTCACATGCACATAGTTACTGGTGTAAGAAATGCAATGAAATTGAGTTCGTAAAGATGTAAAGTGCATGTTGGACATTGGGGAGGGATTATTGAGGGATTGTAGGGTCGGCTTGGACATCACAGATAAAGACCTTGCCTCGTAAATCAATCGGTAATTCATTTGCGAAAACCGGTGCATCGGTTGAATTTGCCCCTGATCTAATGTTAACACTTTGAAAGGGATTAAACATGACGTCACCATGTAATCTGAGGGTCTACCTGTGCCAGTGGTGTGTATAACGAAGTTACAGATCAGCCCTATGCACGAACTCGAGACTCCCAATTATAAAAATACCAGACATGTGGTTTTAACAATGGAGAGTTAGCAGGGGTGTCGGCACTCTCCAAATCAGAGGCTGAACTCGTATGATGTTGTGTACTAGGCATAAGGTGATGAAGTGGTATGACGAATGGGCAAGAGCTGGGTGGGGTTTGCAGGCAGGAGGGGCGGGGGGCTTCCTGGTGATGGGCTATGGGGTGTGTGGAGTGGGGGTGGTAGCAGGCGTTAGGGGGGAGGCGGGGGGGGCCTTACAATATACAGAATACATCAGTGGAGTTTTTTTTGATGATGGGCAGAGCTAGGGGCCGAGCTGTCGGGGTAGAGTAGTGGGCCCATGTGGGTAAATGAGTGTGTGTAGGTTGGGGCTGAATGTGAAGAATGACACTTGGCCGAATGCAGAGGGGAATGGGTGCACAATGCGTGTGTATGCACTTTACTATTATCAATGTGTGTTGTTGTCAGTGATGTCTAACACTTAATTTTCCAGAATATTTTAATTATGGTAGTTACTCTGATATTTTATGTACATGTTATGAAAATTCAAACAATATTTTCTCACCTTTCTCTTATGTCTGAAGTGGCTTTCGTCGATCACATACTCGTGTCTTCCACCCAATCGCTGTCCCTTCCTTCTCCTTCTTCTATTAAGTGCCCAAATACATACTTCTCGTAGCTTCTTTGCCATCTTTGAAAGAGAGGTCGGACTCCTTGATATCTCATCCATCATCATGTCAATCTGTCTTAAACGCAGTCCTTGTGAAAACCTGAAACAAAGCATCACAAATAATTAGCATTTCTTCAAATGACCCCCCCCCCCTTCCACACACACACACACACACACACACACACACACACACACACACACACACACACACACACACACACACACACACACACACACACACACACACACACACACACACACACACATACATACATAGACTGTAATAATATTCAGAAAATAGAAAGGACACGTGTAACACATTAGTAACAGAGCCGGTATGCGTAGGGCTTCACATCACACTGCAAGGCTTCACATCACATTTGAAATTGT
This sequence comes from Gadus chalcogrammus, assembly GCF_026213295.1. NCBI lineage: Eukaryota > Metazoa > Chordata > Actinopteri > Gadiformes > Gadidae > Gadus > Gadus chalcogrammus. The sequence continues at coordinate 24,477,976 of NC_079420.1, forward strand.
GTAAGAGCATGACAGTGTTTATTTGGCTACAGGCTATTTTAATGTCACATTTTGGCTGCTGGTGTATGTGGTGCACTTTGGCAGAAGAGCCGTTCACTTCATTCTCACCTTTCCTTTCATTCTCAAGCTATACGTTAAAATAACATTACCAGAGGCTACATGCAGGCGCACAATGAAAACACTCCACTCATCTATCCTTAGCCTACATTATTGTGTCATAATCTTACCTGTAAATGAACCGTGACCAATCAAAAAGAGATAACTTGGACTGGCTGAAAATTGACTTGTGCCTTATAGACTGCTTCACTCTGTTCCTGTGATTGAAGCCCCCTCTGCACATCCTGCGGATTAAAATATAAATATATTTCTTTAACAAAAAAGTCAAAAGTAAATTTGACATTAAACTTAAGAAGAAGACCAACTTACCATTCATAGTAGTCTCCACAAGACTTCTTTGTCATTTTCATTTTGCCTCTGCAGGTTTTGCATTTCATCTTCTGCTTGAGGATTTGTTTTTTCTGTAGCCACTTAATTAATTTTAAATGTTTCTTAGTTGATCGGCGACCCTCAATAAGGATTCTAAATTTCCTAGCTAAGTCTGTCATAGTGTACACAGCATGTCGTCAGACCCATCTATGCTTGACTGAGTGCGCTGTTAGCCCAATGTACATAATGGCTCTTTCCCTCCAATTCTTCCTTGGGGTTATAAAAATAAATAATAAAAAAAGATTCACAGCTAATGCAGCCGTTAGCACACTCAGGATCTCGTAATTACAAGATATTATCTCGTAATTACGAGATCCTGAGTGTGCTAACGGCTACATTAGCTGTGAAACTTTTTTTATTACCGTAATTATGTATTATGTAATTCTTAAAACTTTTATATTATAAACCACTAAATAAATAAATATGCATACATTTATTTTTTTCAAATGCGCCAATCACAGTGGTCTGCATACATCTGACTCCTCCTGTTGGAACTCACTTCGCAGAGCTCAACAAGCAGAGACACTTGGCTGAAGTTCACATTGATGCTCTTTTGATTGCGCAAGCCAGGCTCGCTAGTTTATTTGGAAGTGTACGTAATGTCGGCAGGCACCAGATCTGGGAAAGTTTTAAGAAAGAACACAACAGCAGCGAAGGACGACAAAATGCTCCCCTCCGCCTCCGCTCAAACATGTGACATCAACTTTGACAGTGGTGATGACTCCACAGATACCCCCCATGTCTCTGAACCGAAGAAAGGTAAGTTCGAACAGGTTATGACCTAGCATTATGTTCATAAAATTAGGCTATGCTTACTGGTTAGCATTAACACTGGCACCCTTTCCCACACATTGACGAGACTATGGCGCACCGCCATAGTCCGCCGCGTGGTGAGAAAATCGATTCATTGGCCGAAGCATGTCATGCACTGGTACGAGACCTAGATTTGTTTTTTATTATTAATACATATTTATTACACAGTCGGAGTACATGTGGTTATTTTTGACTAGGTATTATGTAATTCTTACAACTTTTGTTACGACCACGGGTCGGAACAAATGGAGTGTCGAACTCTGACCGTAGGCCTATTAAAGCCTGAGCCTATTCAAATAACCTGAGGTGCGTTCACTTTCAGAATCGCAAACATGGGCGAACGTTCGCGAACGATTTTAAACATTTTCCGTTAAACGAACATAAGCAAGCAAACGTTTACGAACATAGGCAAACTGTCTGAAGAGGTAGTTCTCCACAAACAGAGATGGATCGCGGTGCTCTCTTCGGCTACGTGACATTCGTTGCCATGGCATTAAACTAAACTATATTGAAATCATTTACTCCTTTCCTACACTGAAAGCAATAGATAAAACGTTTCATATAGCCTATCTACACCCTTACTTCAACTGTTGTCTTTTGCATCCTAAAATGCGATTTGAACGTTATATCGCAGTAAGTGGGTACAACTTCGGTGACGTAGCCCTCTATTCTTGAATTTTCCGTACTGGTTGTCTGCAGTAGGCTTTCAACGAGGTCGACCACTTGCAAACCCTCTTCTGTAAACTCTTCCATTAACATGGAGGCTGCCGCTAATACCATGGCCTTCGTATCCATTTTTTTCGTTTACAGTTTGTTTAGAACGGTGTTCAAAAATCGTTCAAAATTAATTGTTTATGGTCAACGCGTTCGTTGCGAACGTTCGCCTATGTTCGCTGAACTTGAACGCACCTCAGGTCTTGTCATAGTGTATAAAAATTATTATTCTGCATGAATTACATTACAGCTTAGTGGCTACTTTACAGCTGAGTAACTACTTAAATGTCCAAAATACTCTAAGCTATTCATGAGAACGGCAATATTTTGCTCCTAACAGTAACTTTGATGCACAATACTTTCAAAATCTCTTACTTTCAAAAGTTATGGCTAGATAGACAATGTTCGTGGTATTTGTTACCGAATTTGCTATAACATAAACAGGCTGTGTTAAAAAAAATTATTAAATTGCTGTGTGTTAGCTGTACAACTATGCTGAAATGACGTTTTTTGACAGGTGACCGGTCACCAACGGTGAAGAATCTCCTCCAAAAGGCCAAGATGAGAGAGCGGTCTCAAGATAAGAAACTCCAGAAAGTGATAAAGGAGAGGGATGCTCTTCGCAAACAACTGGCATGTAAGGTTCAACAAGCCTACATTTTCGGTGTATGACACAAAAATGTATACAGTGTCAGTCAAACATATACCTATTCCAAGTAGGAGGTTAAGTGGTACACCTGGTTAGTTAAGTTAGAGGAAGTGGTAAACCTCCTTATAGTAGCCTGCTGGCTTTCTGTAGTTAAGAGAATGGAGACTCCAGACTCTTCTATTATCATATTTACCACTACCTCTAGCTTTACTTACCCTGGTTCGACACTTAACCACCTAATAGTAACCACCTAATAGTAACACATCCCAGGTCTAGGGTTATTTTGACTTTACACAAAATATTACCTTTGTTGGAACAAAAAGGAAGAAATGGTATTCTGTATAAGGCATCAGCAATATCTGTTTAATCTTTGTTTTTTTGTACTGTCTAGACCTGTCTAAAGCTCCCAGAGAAGAACAATCTTCAGAGGAAGACACTGCCTCCTGCTCATCATTGTCTTCAATGAGCCGGTCCTCCTCCTGTTCTTCCTCCTCCTCCTCAGATGAGAAGATGAAACGAAAGGGCAAGGGAAAACTCAGACTTTCAAAGACAAAGAACAAAATAAAGAAGGCCAGGAAGCACCACAAAGTGACTGATGTCCGCAAAAGAGGTAAAACTCCAGTAAAACGTTGAATCTATCCTTTATGGAGCAAATTCATTTTCCACCTCCCCTTGTCTTCAACATTTGAGATTGACCTTTCTCCAGGTCATTCAGCCTTTCTCTGAGTTTGACCAGAGAGGTTAAAAGTGAAGCGAGAAGCACAAATGTCTGTTAAATTCTGTGTTCTATTTTCAGAAGGGGGAGGGGGGAAATCCCAGAGTCGAGCCCTCATACCTCATACAGAAGTTAATTGAAAAGTTTACATTGTGACGTTATGTGACACTCCCACTTATGCAGACTGGAACTATTCACGTTTACTCCCATTGTAGTCTGGCTGAGCGGAAATGGACAGCGTCTATTGCGCTAGCGTCAGATTCCACCGCTACTCCTCCCCTTCCGGTTTCTGGCTTTCCCGTATTGCGCACCGCTGCTGCTTCCCGGGGTTAGCCCCGCCCCTACGATTATGATTGGTTTAAAGAAATAAAAACAGGCCAGCCCAGTTTCCCCACGGATAGACGGCTCTAAATAGCGTGGTTCCAGACCATTCTACTTGCTGTAGTTTGGTCTGGCTTTGCGAGACTACTCCCATTGTAATGTATTATGTTGCTCTACCTTGGTCAGTAACTTTGGTCTGACAGTAGTACTTTAAGCTCCAGCCTAGCATAGATTATTGAATCAGATTAGCCCATTAGCATCTCGCCTGTTAGTATCTTGCTCAAAAGTGACTAAGAATTCAAAGAAAAATTCTAATTAAAACTTGATCCTTCTGTAGTTGCAAAGAGTACAAAGACAGTGGATAATGAAATGTGGCGATTTTCTATTCCTATAAAACATGGAACTATACTCTCATTCCAGCATAGTAAATTAGGACATTTGCTGACACATCTGAAAATAGTCCCTCCATGTGTTAAAAGGATTATCAGGAGTGAATCAACCCGTAGCCCTGTTGTTTGAGGCTGCCGGGTGCTGTCAATAGGTATCAGAACGACAGCAATAGTTACAACGTAGACCAGATGCGGGCATAGGAAAACGAAACTCACATGCCCTCAGTAGTTAGCGTTGGCTGCCGTTTCGCTATTTGGTCTACCGTGCATGGAATTCTGTCGTTCTCATGCCTATCGACAGCACTTGGCAATGCGAAACAACAGGGCTACAGGTTGATTCACTCCGCATAATCCCTTTAAGTCAAGTAGTGCAAACCACGGTATTGATCACCATGTTCATTCTCTGTTGGTACACTTTGTAATTACTGAAGTATTACACAGGGAAAATATCAGATTTCTTAGTTACGTTTGAGCAAGATGCTAATGGGCGAGATAATGGTCTAATCTGATTCAATGATCTATGCTTGGCTGGAGCCAAAAATGCTACCGTCAGACTCAGAACGGCTGAATGAACTGGAGAAAGGTCAATCTCAATTAGGCTACTTAACTCGAGGGAAAGTGGAAACTGGTGTAATTCCCCAAATGGTGACGTATCCCTTTAATTCTACCCTAACATAAAGTGGACCTATTTAAAGGAGCTAGGTGGAATTCTGTCTTGTCTTGTATGCTGCCACATAACAATACAATAAGCATTTCAACTCATAGCACTGTTGTGAACACACATTTTTATGTACCGTCCATAATGTAGTTTTTCTTTATGATTTGCTCCTTGCAGCCCGTGGCCCTTTTGAAGTGATAAGAAGATACAAGAAGGTCCTGAAAGCATACAATCGGGGCTTGAAATTGTCGGCTTCCTGTGCATACGCAGGGTGAACGAACTCACAGTCAGGTCCACGGCAAGCATTGCAGAGCTGGCAACAGCGTCACCTGCCGAGTTCACAAAGCTCCTCGATAAAACCAAACAGGGAAAGCTGAAAGATGTAGCAAATTTATGCGAAAACTACATTAAAGGTGATGCTCAGGTTCAGACAAAAATAGATGACTTAAAAAGTCAATGCAAATTAATCCCGTATGCAAAGAGAGCATAATTATTATTTTTTTACCCGTTCGTGTTGTTTTTTTCTAGTGTGGTTAAGAAATATTGCCTGTCTCTCACTCTGTCTTTCCCTCACTTTCTTGTGCTCTGTCTCACTGTCTTTCTCTCTTTTTCTCACGCTCTGGTTGAACCCCTCTCTCTTTCTCTGTTTATTTGATATACCATTTTATACATTCTGTTGGCATTCTAGTTTGATCATCTTTTGATCAGTTTAATGATCAGTGTTCCAGTAGACCATCAGGTTAACTATCAGTGGTCAGTGTTCCAGGAGAAAACAAAAAGCTATTTGTGAGCTCTTTGAGAGTCCTTTGTTAGAGAGTTATAAATAAAGTATTTTCATCCCCCTTCCCAACAGTGTGTGCTGAGATCATTCATTTCCAGTGTGAGAGTTAAAATATTTGCTATCGTTAATACATGTTATAATAAATATTTGTAAATGATTAATAATTACTGTTCCAACTTTATTATAAGGGTCCCCAATACTAATAGTTATATATTACTAATATATTCATTAAGCTTAACCAACTTGATTATAAGGGTCCCCCATACTGATAGTTATATATTACTAATATATTAAGCTTAACCAACTTTATTATAAGGGTCCCCTATACTGATAGTTATATATTACTAATATATTAATTAAGCTTAACCAACTTGATTATAAGGGTCCCCTATACTGATAGTTATATATTACTAATATATTAATTAAGCTTAACCAACTTTATTATAAGGGTCCCCCATACTGATAGTTATATATTACTAATATATTAATTAAGCTTAACCAACTTTATTATAAGGGTCCCCCATACTGATAGTTATATATTACTAATATATTAATTAAGCTTAACCAACTTTATTATAAGGGTTCCCCATACTGATAGTTATATATTACTAATATATTAATTAAGCTTAACCAACTTTATTATAAGGGTCCCCCATACTGATAGTTATATATTACTCATATATTAATTAAGCTTAACCAACTTCATTGTAAGAGTCCGATGAGGAGTGGTTCATATTGGGATAGGCAGAAGCACAGTTTAATAACAATTAGTTAAATAATAATATGTCATTAACTTTTATATCAACATATAGTTTGTAAATAAACATTTAACATTTAAATAATGTAAGAAATAACTGTTAATTAGTGCCAAAAATACATTTAGTTATTAATAAATATTAATACAATATTAGTTAATAGATTGTTTTCTATTTGTTAAAACATTAACATACAAATTGTATGCAAACAACTAATATTTCATTAATGATGGAAAAACTATTAACTTGTGCCAAATAGATATTTTAGTAACAATTAACAAATATTAACAAAGGGTTAGGTAATGACTAGTTTGCTATTTATTATGGCACCTTATTATAAAGTGTTACC